>NW_026735138.1:0-166000 GCF_949786415.1 Peromyscus eremicus
GTGGCCCGTGTGTGTAGGAAGCACAGTTCTTTTGTTCTGAGCAAGCTCACTGTTCTGGCGCTATAGGAAACACAGTAGAGTAGAAGAGTGTTGTTTTCTCAAAAGCGGAGTGTGTTTCTTTTAAGGCAAGCTAGCGTTTGTTTCCAAGTCCTAAATGGAGTTGAATCACATGCAGTTTCTGGTCCTACGAGCAAGAGTTGTTTTCTGGTAAGGAAAGTCACTATTGCGCTCCAATTGCTATACACAGTGCAAACAGCACTCGCACCTGTTCCCAGCAAGTACAGTGCATTGGACTGAAGAGGAGCTACTGTTCATGTCATTTTCCTAAGCAGAGTTGAATTATATATGGTGTGAGTGTGTAGGAAGCACAGTTCTTTTGTTCTCAGCAAGCTCACTGTTCGGACCTCATAGAAAACACAGTAGAGTAGAAGAGTGCTCTTTACTCAAAAAGAAGACTGTGTTTCTTGTAAGGCGAGCTAGTGTTTGTTTCCCAGTCCTAAATGGAGTTGAATCACATGCAGTTTTTGGTCCTACGAGCAAGAGTTGTTTTTTGGTAAGGAAAGTCACCATTGCTCTCATTTCCATACACAGTGCAAATAGCACTCGCGTCTGTTCGAAGCAAGTACAGTGTATTGGACTGAAGAGGAGCTACTGTTCTCGTCAGTTTCCAAAGCAGAGTTGAACTAGATATGGCCCGTGTGTGTAGGAAGCACAGTTCTTTTGTTCTGAGAAAGCTCACTGTTCTGGCACTATAGGAAACACTGTAGAGTAAAAGAGTGCTCTTTTCTAAAAAACAGAGTGTGTTTCATGTCAGGCGAGCTAGCGTTTGTTTCCCAGTCCAAAATGGAGCTGAATCACATGCAGTTTCTGGTCCTACACGCAAGAGTTGTTTTCTGGTAAGAAGAGTCACTATTATGCTCCCATTGTCATACACAGGGCAAATACAATTGGCTTCTGTTCCCAGCATGTACAGTTTATTGGACTGAAGAGGATCTACTGTTCTTGTCAGGTTCCTAAGCAGAGTTGAACTAGATTGGCCCGTGTGTGTAGGAAGCACCGTTCTTTTGTTCTCAGCAAGCTCACTGTTCTTGCCCTATAGGAAACACAGTAGCGTAGAAGAGTGCTCTTTCCTCAAAAGCAGAGTGTGCTTCTAGTAAGGCGAGCTAGTGTTTGTTTCACAGTCCTAAATGGAGTTGAATCACATGCAGTTTCTGGTCCTAAGAGCAAGAGTTGTTTTCTGGTAAGAAGAGTCACTATTGTGCTCCCATTGCTAGTCACAGTGCAAATAGCACTCGCGTCTGTTCCCAGCAAGTACAGTGTATTGGACTGAAGAGGAACTACTCTTCTTGTCAGTTTCCTAAGCAGAGTTGAACTAGATATAGCCCATGTGTGTAGGAAGCACAGTTCTTTTGTTCTGAGCAAGCTCACTGTTCTGGCCCTATAGGAAACACAGTAGAGTAGAAGAGTGCTCTTTTCTCAAAAGCAGAAAGTGTTTCTTGTAAGGCAATCTAGTGTTTGTTTCCCAGTTCTAAATGGAGTAAATCACATGCAGTTTCTTGTCCTACGAGCAAGAGTTGTTTTCTGGTAAGAAGAGTCACTATTGCGCTCCCATTGTGGTACACAGTGCAAATAGCCCTCGCGTCTGTTCCCAGCAAGTACAGTGTATTGGACTGAAGAGGATCTACTGTTCTTGTCAGTTTCCTAAACAGAGTTGAACTAGATATGGCCCGTGTGTGTAGGAAGCATGGTTCTTTTTTTCTGAGCAAGCTCACTGTTCGGACCCTATAGGAAACACAGTAGAGTAGAAGTGTGACCTTTTCTCAAAGCAGAGCGTGTTTCTTGTAAGGCAAGCTAGCGTTTGTTTCTCAGTCCTAAGTGGAGTTGAATAACATGCAGGTTTTGGTCCTATGAGCAAGAGTTGTTTTCTGGTAAGAAGAGTCACTATTGTGCTCCCATTGCTGTACACAGTGCAAATAGCATTCGCGTCTGTTCCCAGCAAGTACATTGTATTGGACTGAAGAGGATCTACTGTTCTTGTCAGTGTCCTAAGGAGAATTGACCTAGATATGGCCGTGTGTGTAGGATGCACAGTTCTTTTGTTCTGAGCAAGCTCACTGTTCTGGCGCTAAAGGAAACACAGTAGAGTAGAAGAGTGCTCCTTCCGCAAAAGCAGAGTGTGTTACTTGTAAGGCGAGCTAGCATTTGTTTCCCAGTCCTAAATGGAGTTGAATCACATGCAGGTTTTGGTCCTACGAGCAAGAGTTGCTTTCTGGTAAGGAAAGTCACTATTGCGCTCCCATTGCCATACACAGTGCAAATAGCACTGGCATCTGTTGCCAGCAAGTACAGTGTATTGGACTGAAGAGGAGCTACTTCTCTTGTCAGTTTCCTCAGCAGAGTTGAACTAGATATGGCCCGGGTGTAGGAAGCACAGTTCTTTTGTTCTGACCAAGCTCGCTGTTTGGACCCCATAGGAAACACAGTAGAGTAGAAGAGTGCTCTTTTGTCAAAAGCAGAGTGTGTTTCTTGTAAGGCCAGCTGGCATTTGTTTCCAGTCCTAAATGGAGTTGAGTCACATGCAGTTTTTGGTCCTACGAGCAAGAGTTGTTTTCTGGTAAGAAGAGTCACTATTGCGCTCCCATTTCCATACACAGTGCAAATAGCACTCACGTCTGTTCCCAGCAAGTACAATGCATTGGACTGAAGAGGAGCTACTGTTTTTCTCGTTTTCTAAGCACAGTTGAACTAGATATGGCCCGTGTGTGGGAAGCACCCTTCTTTTGTTCTGAGCAACCTCACTGTTCTGGCCCTAAAGGAAACACAGTAGAGTCAAAGTGTGCTCTTTTCTCAAAAGCAGAGAGTGTTTCTTGTAAGCCAAGCTAGCGTTTTTTTTTTCCAGTCCTAAATGGAGTTGAATCCCATGCAGTTTCTGGTCCTACGAGCAAAAGTTGTTTTTTGGTAAGAAGAGTCACTATTGCGCTCCCATTGTCATACAAAGGGCAAATAGCACTGACGTCTGTTCCCAGCAAGCACAGTGTATTGGACTGAAGGGGAGCTACTGTTCTTGTCAGTTTCCTAAGCACAGTTAAATTAGATATGGCCGTGTGTGTATGAAGCACAGTTTTTTTGTTCTGAGCAAGCTCACTATTCTGGCCCTATAGGAAATACAGTAGAGTAGAAGAGTACTCTTTTCTCAAAAGCAGAGTGTGTTTCTTGTAAGGCAAGCTAGCATTTGTTTCCCAGTCATAAATGGAGTTGAATCCCATGCAGTTTCTGGTCCTACGAGCAAGAGTTGTTTTCTGGTAAGAAGAGTCAGTATTGCGCTCCCATTGCCATACACAGTACATATAGCACTCGCGTTTGTTTAACACATGTACAGTGTATTGGTCTGAAGAGGAGCTACTGTTCTTGTCAGTTTGCTCAGCAGAGTTGAACTAGATATGGGCCGTGTGTGTAGGAAACACACTTCTTTTGTTCTGACCAAGCTCACTGTTGAACCCCACAGGAAACACAGTAGAGTAGAAGAGTGCTCTTTTCTCAAAAGCAGAGTGTGTTTCTTGTTAGGCGAGCTGGCATTGGTTTCCCAGTTTTAAAAGGAGTTGATTCCCATGCAGTTTCTGGTCCTACGAGCAAGTGTTGTTTTCTGGTAAGATGAGTCACTATTGCGCTTCCATTTTCATAGACAATGCAAATAGCACTGGCGTCTGTTCCCAGCAAGTACAGTGTATTGGACTGAAGAGGAGCTACTGTTCTTGTCAGTTTCCTAAGCAGAGTTGAACTAGATATGGCCCGTGTGTGTAGGAAGTACAGTTCTTTTGTTCTCAGCAAGCTCACTGTTCTGGCCCTACAGGAAACAGAGTAGAGTAGAAGAGTGCTCTTTCCTCAAAAGCAGAGTGTATTTCTAGTAAGGCGAGCTAGTGTTTGTTTCATAGTCCTAAATTGAGTTGAATCACATGCAGTTTCTGGTCCTAAGAGCAAGAGTTGTTTTCTGGTAAGAAGAGTCACTATTGTGCTCCCATTGCTGTTCACAGTGCAAATAGCACTCGCGTCTGTTCCCAGCAAGTACAGTGTATTGGACTGAAGAGGAGCTACTGTTCTTGTTAGTTTCGTAAGCAGAGTTGAACTAGATGTGGCCCGTGTGTGTAGGAAGCACAGTTCTTTTGTTCTGAGCAAGCTCACTGTTCTGGCGCTATAGGAAACACAGTAGAGTAGAAGAGTGTTGTTTTCTCAAAAGCGGAGTGTGTTTCTTTTAAGGCAAGCTAGCGTTTGTTTCCAAGTCCTAAATGGAGTTGAATCACATGCAGTTTCTGGTCCTACACGCAAGAGTTGTTTTCTGGTAAGGAAAGTCACTATTGCGCTCCAATTGCTATACACAGTGCAAACAGCACTCGCACCTGTTCCCAGCAAGTACAGTGCATTGGACTGAAGAGGAGCTACTGTTCATGTCATTTTCCTAAGCAGAGTTGAATTATATATGGCGTGAGTGTGTAGGAAGCACAGTTCTTTTGTTCTCAGCAAGCTCACTGTTCGGACCTCATAGAAAACACAGTAGAGTAGAAGAGTGCTCTTTACTCAAAAAGAAGACTGTGTTTCTTGTAAGGCGAGCTAGTGTTTGTTTCCCAGTCCTAAATGGAGTTGAATCACATGCAGTTTTTGGTCCTACGAGCAAGAGTTGTTTTTTGGTAAAGAAAGTCACCATTGCTCTCATTTCCATACACAGTGCAAATAGCACTCGCGTCTGTTCGAAGCAAGTACAGTGTATTGGACTGAAGAGGAGCTACTGTTCTCATCAGTTTCCAAAGCAGAGTTGAACTAGATATGGCCCGTGTGTGTAGGAAGCACAGTTCTTTTGTTCTGAGAAAGCTCACTGTTCTGGCACTATAGGAAACACTGTAGAGTAAAAGAGTGCTCTTTTCTAAAAAAGAGAGTGTGTTTCATGTCAGGCGAGCTAGCGTTTGTTTCCCAGTCCAAAATGGAGCTGAATCACATGCAGTTTCTGGTCCTACACGCAAGAGTTGTTTTCTGGTAAGAAGAGTCACTATTATGCTCCCATTGTCATACACAGGGCAAATACAATTGGCTTCTGTTCCCAGCATGTACAGTTTATTGGACTGAAGAGGATCTACTGTTCTTGTCAGGTTCCTAAGCAGAGTTGAACTAGATTGGCCCGTGTGTGTAGGAAGCACTGTTCTTTTGTTCTCAGCAAGCTCACTGTTCTTGCCCTATAGGAAACACAGTAGAGTAGAAGAGTGCTCTTTCCTCAAAAGCAGAGTGTGCTTCTAGTAAGGCGAGCTAGTGTTTGTTTCACAGTCCTAAATGGAGTTGAATCACATGCAGTTTCTGGTCCTAAGAGCAAGAGTTGTTTTCTGGTAAGAAGAGTCACTATTGTGCTCCCATTGCTAGTCACAGTGCAAATAACACTCGCGTCTGTTCCCAGCAAGTACAGTGTATTGGACTGAAGAGGAACTACTCTTCTTGTCAGTTTCCTAAGCAGAGTTGAACTAGATATAGCCCATGTGTGTAGGAAGCACAGTTCTTTTGTTCTGAGCAAGCTCACTGTTCTGGCCCTATAGGAAACACAGTAGAGTAGAAGAGTGCTCTTTTCTCAAAAGCAGAAAGTGTTTCTTGTAAGGCAATCTAGTGTTTGTTTCCCAGTTCTAAATGGAGTAAATCACATGCAGTTTCTTGTCCTACGAGCAAGAGTTGTTTTCTGGTAAGAAGAGTCACTATTGCGCTCCCATTGTGGTACACAGTGCAAATAGCCCTCGCGTCTGTTCCCAGCAAGTACAGTGTATTGGACTGAAGAGGATCTACTGTTCTTGTCAGTTTCCTAAACAGAGTTGAACTAGATATGGCCCGTGTGTGTAGGAAGCATGGTTCTTTTGTTCTGAGCAAGCTCACTGTTCGGACCCTATAGGAAACACAGTAGAGTAGAAGTGTGACCTTTTCTCAAAGCAGAGCGTGTTTCTTGTAAGGCGAGCTAGCGTTTGTTTCTCAGTCCTAAGTGGAGTTGAATAACATGCAGTTTTTGGTCCTATGAGCAAGAGTTGTTTTCTGGTAAGAAGAGTCACTATTGTGCTCCCATTGCTGTACACAGTGCAAATAGCATTCGCGTCTGTTCCCAGCATGTACATTGTATTGGACTGAAGAGGATCTACTGTTCTTGTCAGTGTCCTAAGGAGAATTGACCTAGATATGGCCGTGTGTGTAGGATGCACAGTTCTTTTGTTCTGAGCAAGCTCACTGTTCTGGCGCTAAAGGAAACACAGTAGAGTAGAAGAGTGCTCCTTCCGCAAAAGCAGAGTGTGTTACTTGTAAGGCGAGCTAGCATTTGTTTCCCAGTCCTAAATGGAGTTGAATCACATGCAGGTTTTGGTCCTACGAGCAAGAGTTGCTTTCTGGTAAGGAAAGTCACTATTGCGCTCCCATTGCCATACACAGTGCAAATAGCACTGGCATCTGTTGCCAGCAAGTACAGTGTATTGGACTGAAGAGGAGCTACTTCTCTTGTCAGTTTCCTCAGCAGAGTTGAACTAGATATGGCCCGGGTGTAGGAAGCACAGTTCTTTTGTTCTGACCAAGCTCTCTGTTTGGACCCCATAGGAAACACAGTAGAGTAGAAGAGTGCTCTTTTGTCAAAAGCAGAGTGTGTTTCTTGTAAGGCGAGCTAGCGTTTGTTTCCCAGTCCTAAATCGAGTTGAAATACACATGCAGTTTCTGGTCCTACGAGCGAGAGTTGTTTTCTCGTAAGAAGAGTCCATTTTGCGCTCCCTTTGCCATACACAGTGCAAATAGCACTCGCGTCTCTTCCCAGCAAGTACAGTTTATTGGACTGAAGAGAGGCTACTGTTCTTGTCAGTTTCGTAAGCAGAATTGAACTAGATATAGCCCGTGTGTGTAGGAAGCACAGTTCTTTTGTTCTGAGCAAGCTTACTGTTCTGGCCCTATACTAAACACAGTAGAGTAGAGGAGTGCTCTTTTCTCAAAAGCAGAGTGTGTTTCTTGTAAGTCTAGCTAGCGTTTGTTTCCCAGTCCTAAATGGAGGTGAATCAAATGCAGTTTTTGGTCCACGAGCAAGAGTTGTTTTCTTGTAAGAAGAGTCACTATTGCGATCCCATTGCCATACACAGTGCAAAAAGCACTCACGTCTGTTCCCAACAAGTACACTGTATTGGACTGAAGAGGAGCTACTGTTCTTGTCAGTTTCCTAAGCAGAGTTGAAGTAGATATGGCACGTGTGTGTAGGAAGCACAGTTCTTTTGTTCTGAGCAAGCTCACTGTTCTGGCCCTATAGGAAACACAGTAGAGTAGAAGAGTGCTCTTTTCTCAAAAGCAGAGTGTGTTTCTTGTAAAGCGAGCTAGCATTTGTTTGCAAGTCCTAAATGGAGTTGAATCACATGCAGTTTCTGGTCCTAAGAGCAAGAGTTGTTTTCTGGTAAGAAGAGTCACTATTGTGCTCCCATTGCTATTCACAGTGCAAATAGCACTCGCGTCTGTTCCCAGCAAGTACATTGTATTGGACTGAAGAGGAGCTACTGTTCTTGTTAGTTTCGTAAGCAGAGTTGAACTAGATGTGGCCCGTGTGTGTAGGAAGCACAGTTCTTTTGTTCTGAGCAAGCTCACTGTTCTGGCGCTATAGGAAACACAGTAGAGTAGAAGAGTGTTGTTTTCTCAAAAGCGGAGAGTGTTTCTTTTAAGGCGAGCTAGCGTTTGTTTCCAAGTCCTAAATGGAGTTGAATCACATGCAGTTTCTGGTCCTACACGCAAGAGTTGTTTTCTGGTAAGGAAAGTCACTATTGCGCTCCAATTGCTATACACAGTGCAAATAGCACTCGCACCTAACTCAGCAAGTACAGTGCATTGGACTGAAGAGGAGCTACTGTTCATGTCATTTTCCTAAGCAGAGTTGAATTATATATGGCGTGAGTGTGTAGGAAGCACAGTTCTTTTGTTCTCAGCAAGCTCACTGTTCGGACCCCATAGAAAACACAGTAGAGTAGAAGAGTGCTCTTTACTCAAAAAGAAGACTGTGTTTCTTGTAAGGCGAGCTAGTGTTTGTTTCCCAGTGCTAAATGGAGTTGAATCACATGCAGTTTTTGGTCCTACGAGCAAGAGTTGTTTTTTGGTAAGGAAAGTCACCATTGCTCTCATTTCCATACACAGTGCAAATAGCACTCGCGTCTGTTCGAAGCAAGTACAGTGTATTGGACTGAAGAGGAGCTACTGTTCTCATCAGTTTCCAAAGCAGAGTTGAACTAGATATGGCCCGTGTGTGTAGGAAGCACAGTTCTTTTGTTCTGAGAAAGCTCACTGTTCTGGCCCTATAGGAAACACTGTAGAGTAGAAGAGTGCTCTATTCTAAAAAACAGAGTGTGTTTCATGTCAGGCGAGCTAGCGTTTGTTTCCCAGTCCAAAATGGAGCTGTATCACATGCAGTTTCTGGTACTACACGCAAGAGTTGTTTTCTGGTAAGAAGAGTCACTATTATGCTCCCATTGTCATACACAGGGCAAATAGAATTGGCTTCTGTTCCCAGCATGTACAGTTTATTGGACTGAAGAGGATCTACTGTTCTTGTCAGGTTCCTAAGCAGAGTTGAACTAGATTGGCCCGTGTGTGTAGGAAGCACCGTTCTTTTGTTCTCAGCAAGCTCACTGTTCTTGCCCTATAGGAAACACAGTAGAGTAGAAGAGTGCTCTTTCCTCAAAAGCAGAGTGTGCTTCTAGTAAGGCGAGCTAGTGTTTGTTTCCCAGTCCTAAGAGGAGTTGAATAACATGCAGTTTTTGGTCCTATGAGCAAGAGTTGTTTTCTGGTAAGGAAAGTCACTATTGCGCTCCCTTTAACATACACAGTGCAAATAGCACTGGCATCTGTTCCCAGCAAGTACAGTGTATTGGACTGAAGAGGAGCTACTGTTCATGTCATTTTCCTAAGCAGAGTTGAATTAGATATGGCGTGAGTGTGTAGGAAGCACAGTTCTTTTGTTTTCAGCAAGCTCACTCTTCGGACCCCATAGAAAAAACAGTAGAGTAGAAGAGTGCTCTTTACTCAAAAAGAAGAGTGTGTTTCCTGTAAGGCGAGCTAGTGTTTGTTTCCCAGTCCTAAATGGAGTTGAATCACATGCAGTTTTTGGTCCTACGAGCAAGAGTTGTTTTTTGGTAAGGAAAGTCACTATTGCGCTCCATTTCCATACACAGTGCAAATAGCACTCACGTCTGTTCGAAGCAAGTACAGTGTATTGGACTGAAGAGGAGCTACGGTTCTTGTCAGTTTCCAAAGCAGAGTTGAACTAGATATTGCCCCTGTGTGTAGGAAGCACAGTTCTTTTGTTCTGAGAAAGCTCACTGTTCTGGCCCTATAGGAAACACAGTAGAGTAGAAGAGTGCTCTTTTCTAAAAAACAGAGTGTGTTTCATGTCAGGCGAGCTAGCGTTTGTTTCCCAGTCCTAAATGGAGCTGAATTACATGCAGTTTCTGGTCGTAGGAGCAAGAGTTGTTTTCTGGTAAGAAGAGTCACTATTATGCTCCCATTGTCATACACAGGGCAAATAGCACTGGCGTCTGTTCCCAGCATGTACAGTGTATTGGACTGAAGAGGAGCTACTGTTCTTGTCAGGTTCCTAAGCAGAGTTCAACTAGATATGGCCCGTGTGTTTAGGAAGCACAGTTCTTTTGTTCTCAGCAAGCTCACTGTTCGGACCCCATAGGAAACACAGTAGAGTAGATGTGTGCCCTATTCTCAAAAGCCGAGCGTGTTTCTAGTAAGGCGAGCTAGCGTTTGTTTCCCAGTCCTAAGTGGATTGAATCAAATGCAGTTTCTGGTCCTAAGAGCAAGAGTTGTTTCCTGGTAAGAAGATTCACTATTGTGCACTTATTGCCGTACACAGTGCAAATAGCACTCGCGTCTGTTCCCACCAAGTACAGTGTATTGGACTGAAGAGGAGGTACTGTTCTTGTTAGTTTTCCTAAGCAGAGTTGAACTAGATATGGCCCGTGTGTGTAGGAAGCACAGTTCTTTTGTTCTGAGCAAGCTCACTGTTCTGGCCCTATAGGAAACACAGTAGAGTAGAAGAGTGCTCTATTCTCAAAAGCAGAGTGTGTTTCTTATAAGACAAGCTAGGGTTTGTTTCCCAGTCCTAAATGGAGTTGAATCAAATGCAGTTTTTGGTCTTACGAGCAAGAGTTGTTTTCTGGTAAGAAGAGTCACTAAAGCGCTCCCATTGCCATACACAGTGCAAATAGCACTCGCGTCTGTTCCCAGCAATTACAGTGTATTGGACTGAAGAGGAGCTACTGTTCTTGTCAGTTTCCTATGAGAATTGAACTAGATATGGCCCGTGTCTAGGAAGCACAGTTCTTTTGTTCTGAGCAAGCTCACTGTTCTGGCCCTACAGGAAACACAGTAGAGTAGAAGAGTGCTCTTTTCTCAAAAGCAGAGTGTGTTTCTTGTAAGGCGAGCTAGCGTTTGTTTCCCAGTCCTAAATCGAGTTGAATCACATGCAGTTTCTTATCCTACGAGCAAGAGTTGTTTTTGGTAAGAAGAGTCACTATTGCGCTCCCTTTGTCATTCACTGTGCAAATAGCACTGGCGTCTGTTCCCAGCAAGTACAGTGTATTGGACTGAAGAGGAGCTACTGTTCTTGTCAGTTTCCTAAGCAGAGTTGAACTAGATATGGCCCGTGTGTGTAGGAAGCACGGTTCTTTTGTTCTGAGCAAGCTCACTGTTCGGACCCTATAGGAAACACAGTAGAGTAGAAGTGTGACCTTTTCTCAAAGCAGAGCGTGTTTCTTGTAAGGTGAGCTAGCGTTTGTTTCCCAGTCCTAAGTGGAGTTGAATAACATGCAGTTTCTGGTCCTATGAGCAAGAGTTGTTTTCTGGTAAGAAGAGTCACTATTGTGCTCCCATTGCTGTACACAGTGCAAATAGCACTCGCGTCTGTTCCCAGCAAGTACAGTGTATTGGACTGAAGAGGATCTACTGTTCTCGTCAGTTTCCTAAGCAGAGTTGAACTAGATATTGCCGTGTGTGTAGGAAGCACAGATCTTTTGTTCTGAGCAAGCTCACTGTTCTGGTCCTATAGGAAACACAGTAGAGTAGAAGAGTGCTCTTTTGTCAAAAGCAGAGTGTGTTTCTTGTAAGGCAAGCTTGCGTTTGTTTTTCAGTCCTAAATGGATTTGAATCACATGCAGTTTCTGGTTTTATGAGCAAGAGTTGTTTTGTGGTATGAAGAGTCACAATTGCGCTCCCACTGTCATACACAGTGCAAATAGCATTCGCGTCTGTTCCCAGCAAGTACATTGTATTGGACTGAAGAGGATCTACTGTTCTTGTCAGTTTCCTAAGGAGAATTGAACTAGATATGGCCGTGTGTATAGGAAGCACAGTTCTTTTGTTCTGAGCAAGCTCACTGTTCTGGCGCTAAAGGAAATACAGTAGAGTAGAAGAGTGCTCCTTCCTCAAAAGCAGAGTGTGTTACTTGTAAGGCGAGCTAGCATTTGTTTCCCCATCCTAAATGGAGTTGAATCACATGCAGGTTTTGGTCCTATGAGCAAGAGTTGCTTTCTGGTAAGGAAAGTCACTATTGTGCTCCCATTGCCATACACAGTGCAAATAGCACTGGCATCTGTTGCCAGCAAGTACAGTGTATTGGACTGAAGAGGAGCTACTTCTCTTGTCAGTTTCCTCAGCAGAGTTGAACTAGATATGGCCCGGGTGTAGGAAGCACAGTTCTTTTGTTCTGAGCAAGTTCTCTCTTTGGACCCCATAGGAAACACAGTAGAGTAGAAGAGTGCTCTTTTGTCAAAAGCAGAGTGTGTTTCTTGTAAGGCAAGCTAGCGTTTGTTTCCCAGCCCTAAATGGAGTTGAAATACACATGCAGTTTCTGGTCCTACGAGCGAGACTTGTTTTCTGGTAAGAAGAGTCCATTTTGTGCTCCCTTTGCCTTACACAGTGCAAATAGCACTCGCGTCTGTTCCCAGCAAGTACAGTGTATTGGACTGAAGAGAGGCTACTGTTCTTGTCAGTTTCGTAAGCAGAATTGAACTAGATATAGCCCGTGTGTGTAGGAAGCACAGTTATTTTGTTCTGAGCAAGCTCACTGTTCTGGCCCTATAGGAAACACAGAAGAGTAGAGGAGTGCTCTTTTCTCAAAAGCAGCGTGTGTTTCTTGTAAGTCTAGCTAGCGTTTGTTTCCCAGTCCTAAATGGAGGTGAATCAAATGCAGTTTTTGGTCCTACGAGCAAGAGTTGTTTTCTGGTAAGAAGAGTCACTATTGCGCTCCCATTGCCATATACAGTAAAAATAGCACTCGAATCTGTTCCCAGCAAGTACAGTGTATTGGACTGAAGAGGAGCTACTGTTCTTGTCAGTTTCCAAAGCAGAGTTGAACTAGATATTGCCCCTGTGTGTAGGAAGCACAGTTCTTTTGTTCTGAGCAAGCTCACTGTTCTGGCCCTATAGGAAACACAGTAGAGTAGAAGAGTGCTCTTTTCTAAAAAACAGAGTGTGTTTCATGTCAGGCGAGCTAGCGTTTGTTTCCCAGTCCTAAATGGAGCTGAATTACATGCAGTTTCTGGTCCTAGGAGCAAGAGTTGTTTTCTGGTAAGAAGAGTCACTATTATGCTCCCATTGTCATACACAGGGCAAATAGCACTGGCGTCTGTTCCCAGCATGTACAGTGTATTGGACTGAAGAGGAGCTACTGTTCTTGTCAGGTTCCTAAGCAGAGTTGAACTAGATATGGCCCGTGTGTGTAGGAAGCACAGTTCTTTTGTTCTCAGCAAGCTCACTGTTCGGACGCCATAGGAAACACAGTAGAGTAGATGTGTGCCCTATTCTCAAAAGCCGAGCGTGTTTCTAGTAAGGCGAGCTAGCGTTTGTTTCCCAGTCCTAAGTGGATTGAATCAAATACAGTTTCTGGTCCTAAGAGCAAGAGTTGTTTCCTGGTAAGAAGATTCACTATTGTGCACTTATTGCCGTACACAGT
Source organism: Peromyscus eremicus (assembly GCF_949786415.1). NCBI lineage: Eukaryota > Metazoa > Chordata > Mammalia > Rodentia > Cricetidae > Peromyscus > Peromyscus eremicus. The sequence goes on from NW_026735138.1 coordinate 12,986, forward strand.
GCAAATAGCACTCGCGTCTGTTCCCACCAAGTACAGTGTATTGGACTGAAGAGGAGGTACTGTTCTTGTTAGTTTTCCTAAGTAGAGTTGAACTAGATATGGCCCGTGTGTGTAGGAAGCACAGTTCTTTTGTTCTGAGCAAGCTCACTGTTCTGGCCCTATAGGAAACACAGTAGAGTAGAAGAGTGCTCTTTTCTCAAAAGCAGAGTGTGTTTCTTGTAAGACAAGCTAGGGTTTGTTTCCCAGTCCTAAATAGAGTTGAATCAAATGCAGTTTTTGGTCTTACGAGCAAGAGTTGTTTTCTGGTAAGAAGAGTCACTAAAGCGCTCCCATTGCCATACACAGTGCAAATAGCACTCGCGTCTGTTCCCAGCAATTACAGTGTATTGGACTGAAGAGGAGCTACTGTTCTTGTCAGTTTCCTATGAGAATTGAACTAGATATGGCCCGTGTCTAGGAAGCACAGTTCTTTTGTTCTGAGCAAGCTCACTGTTCTGGCCCTACAGGAAACACAGTAGAGTAGAAGAGTGCTCTTTTCTCAAAAGCAGAGTGTGTTTCTTGTAAGGCGAGCTAGCATTTGTTTCCCAGTCCTAAATCGAGTTGAATCACATGCAGTTTCTGATCCTACGAGCAAGAGTTGTTTTTGGTAAGAAGAGTCACTATTGCGCTCCCTTTGTCATTCACTGTGCAAACAGCACTGGCGTCTGTTCCCAGCAAGTACAGTGTATTGGACTGAAGAGGATCTACTGTTCTTGTCAGTTTCCTAAGCAGAGTTGAACTAGATATGGCCCGTGTGTGTAGGAAGCACGGTTCTTTTGTTCTGAGCAAGCTCACTGTTCGAACCCTTTAGGAAACACAGTAGAGTAGAAGTGTGACCTTTTCTCAAAGCAGAGCGTGTTTCTTGTAAGGTGAGCTAGCGTTTGTTTCCCAGTCCTAAGTAGAATTGAATAACATGCAGTTTCTTGTCCTATGAGCAAGAGTTGTTTTCTGGTAAGAAGAGTCCCTATTGTGCTCCCATTGCTGTACACAGTGCAAATAGCACTCGCGTCTGTTCCCAGCAAGTACAGTGTATTGGACTGAAGAGGATCTACTGTTCTCGTCAGTTTCCTAAGCAGAGTTGAACTAGATATGGCCCGTGTGTGTAGGAAGCACGGTTCTTTTGTTCTGAGCAAGCTCACTGTTCGGACCCTATAGGAAACACAGTAGAGTAGAAGAGTGCTCTTTTCTCAAAAGCAGAGTGTGTTTCTTGTAAGGCGAGCTTGCGTTTGTTTCCCAGTCCTAAATGGAGTTGAATCACATACAGTTTCTGGTTTTATGAGCAAGAGTTGTTTTGTGGTATGAAGAGTCACAATTGCGCTCCCATTGTCATACACAGTGCAAATAGCATTCGCGTCTGTTCCCAGCAAGTACATTGTATTGGACTGAAGAGGATCTACTGTTCTTGTCAGTTTCCTAAGGAGAATTGAACTAGATATGGCCGTGTGTATAAGAAGCACAGTTCTTTTGTTCTGAGCAAGCTCACTGTTCCGGCGCTAAAGGAAACACAGTAGAGTAGAAGAGTGCTCCTTCCTCAAAAGCAGAGTGTGTTACTTGTAAGGCGAACTAGCATTTGTTTCCCCGTCCTAAATGGAGTTGAATCACATGCAGGTTTTGGTCCTACGAGCAAGAGTTGCTTTCTGGTAAGGAAAGTCACTATTGCGCTCCCATTGCCATACACAGTGCAAATAGCACTGGCATCTGTTGCCAGCAAGTACAGTGTATTGGACTGAAGAGGAGCTACTTCTCTTCTCAGTTTCCTCAGCAGAGTTGAACTAGATATGGCCCGGGTGTAGGAAGCACAGTTCTTTTGTTCTGAGCAAGTTCTCTGTTTGGACCCCATAGGAAACACAGTAGAGTAGAAGAGTGCTCTTTTGTCAAAACAGAGTGTGTTTCTTGTAAGGCAAGCTAACGTTTGTTTCCCAGTCCTAAATGGAGTTGAAATACACATGCAGTTTCTGGTCCTACGAGCGAGACTTGTTTTCTGGTAATAAGAGTCCATTTTGCGCTCCCTTTGCCTTACACAGTGCAAATAGCACTCGCGTCTGTTCCCAGCAAGTACAGTGTATTGGACTGAAGAGAGGCTACTGTTCTTGTCAGTTTCGTAAGAAGAATTGAACTAGATATGGCCCGTGTGTGTAGGAAGCACAGTTCTTTTGTTCTGAGCAAGCTCACTGTTCTGGCCCTATAGGAAACACAGTAGAGTAGAGGAGTGCTCTTTTGTCAAAAGCAGCGTGTGTTTCTTGTAAGTCTAGCTAGCGTTTGTTTCCCAGTTCTAAATGGAGGTGAATCAAATGCAGTTTTTGGTCCTACGAGCAAGAGTTGTTTTCTGGTAAGAAGAGTCACTATTGCGCTCCCATTGCCATACACAGTAAAAATAGCACTCGCGTCTGTTCCCAGCAAGTACAGTGTATTGGACTGAAGAGGAGCTACTGTTCTTGTCAGTTTCCTAAGCAGAGTTGAACTAGATATGGCACGTGTGTGTAGGAAGCACAGTGCTTTTGTTCTGAGCAAGCTCACTGTTCTGGCCCTATAGGAAACACAGTAGAGTAGAAGAGTGCTCTTTTCTCAAAAGCAGAAAGTGTTTCTTGTAAGGCGAGCTAGTGTTTGTTTCCCAGTTCTAAATGGAGTTGAATCACATGCAGTTTCTGGTACTACGAGCAAGAGTTGTTTTCTGGTAAGAAGAGTCACTATTGCGCTCCCATTGCCATACACAGTGCAAATCGCACTGGCGTTTGTTCACAGCATGTACAGTGTATTGGACTGAAGAGGATCTACTGTTCTTGTCAGTTTACTAAGCAGAATTGAATGAAATATGGCCGTGTGTAGGAAGCACAGTTCTTTTGTTCTCAGCAAGCTCACTGTTCTGGCGCTATAGGAAACACAGTAGAGTAGAAGAGTGCTCTTTTCTAAAAAACAGAGTGTGTTTCATGTCAGGCGAGCTAGCTTTTGTTTCCCAGTCCTAAATGGAGCTGAATTACATGCAGTTTCTGGTCCTAGGAGCAAGAGTTGTTTTCTGGTAAGAAGAGTCACTATTATGCTCCCATTGTCATACACAGGGCAAATAGCACTGGCGTCTGTTCCCAGCATGTACAGTGTATTGGACTGAAGAGGAGCTACTGTTCTTGTCAGGTTCCTAAGCAGAGTTGAACTAGATATGGCCCGTGTGTGTAGGAAGCACAGTTCTTTTGTTCTCAGCAAGCTCACTGTTCGGACCCCATAGGAAACACAGTAGAGTAGATGTGTGCCCTATTCTCAAAAGCCGAGCGTGTTTCTAGTAAGGCGAGCTAGCGTTTGTTTCCCAGTCCTAAGAGGATTGAATCAAATGCAGTTTCTGGTCCTAAGAGCAAGAGTTGTTTCCTGGAAAGAAGATTCACTATTGTGCACTTATTGCCGTACACAGTGCAAATAGCACTCGTGTCTGTTCCCACCAAGTACAGTGTATTGGACTGTAGAGGAGGTACTGTTCTTGTTAGTTTTCCTAAGTAGAGTTGAACTAGATATGGCCCGTGTGTGTAGGAAGCACAGTTCTTTTGTTCTCAGCAAGCTCACTGTTCGAACCCCATTGGAAACACAGTAGAGTAGAAGAGTGCTCTTTTCTCAAAAGCAGAGTGTGTTTCTTGTAAGGCACGCTAGGCTTTGTTTCCCAGTCCTAAATGGAGTGGAATCAAATGCAGTTTTTGGTCTTACGAGCAAGAGTTGTTTTCTGGTAAGAAGAGTCACTATTGTGCTCCCATTGCTGTACACAGTGCAAATAGCACTCGCGTCTGTTCCCAGCAAGTACAGTGTATTGGACTGAAGAGGATCTACTGTTCTCGTCAGTTTCCTTAGCAGAGTTGAACTAGATATAGCCGTGTGTGTAGGAAGCACAGTTCTTTTGTTCTGAGCAAGCTCACTGTTCTGGTCCTATAGGAAACACAGTAGAGTAGAAGAGTGCTCCTTCCTCAAAAGCAGAGTGTGTTACTTGTAAGGGGAGCTAGCATTTGTTTCCCAGTCCTAAGTGGAGTTGAATCACATGCAGGTTTTGGTCCTACGAGCAAGAATTGCTTTCTGGTAAGGAAAGTCACTATTGCGCTCCCATTGCCATACACAGTGCAAATAACACTGGCATCTGTTGCCAGCAAGTACAGTGTATTGGACTGAAGAGGAGCTACTGTTCTTGTCAGTTTCCTAAGAGGAGTTGAACTAGATATGGCCGTGTGTAGGAAGCACAGTTCTTTTGTTCTGAGAAAGCACACTGTGCGGACACCATAGGAAACACAGTAGAGTAGATGAGGGCTCTTTTCTCAAAATTAGATTGTGTTTCTTGAAAGGAAAGCTAGTATTTGCTCCCCAGTTAGAAATGGAGTTGAATCCCATGCAGTTTCTGGTCCTACGAGCAAGAGTTTTTTTCTGGTAAGAATAGTCACTATTGCGCTCCCATTGCCATACACAGTGCAAATATCACTGGCGTCTGTTCCCAGCAAGTACAGTGTATTGGACTGAAGAGCAGCTACTGTTCTTGTCAGTTTTCTAAGCAGAGTTGAACTAGATATGGCCCGTGTGTGTAGGAAGCACAGTTCTTTTGTTCTGAGCAAGCTCACTTTTCGGACACCATAGGAAACACAGTAGAATAGATGAGTGCTCTTTTCTCAAAAGCAGAGTATGTTTCTTGTAAGGCGAGCTAGCGTTTGTTTCCCAGTCCTAAATGGAGTTGAATCACATGCAGTTCCTGGTCCTACGAGCAAGAGTTGTTTTCTCTTAAGAAGAGTCACTTTTGCGCTCTGATTGTCATACACAGGGCAAATAGCACTGGTGTCTGTTCCCAGCATGTGCAGTGTATTTGACTGAAGAGGGTATACTGTTCTTGTCAGTTTCCTAAACTGAATTGAACTAGATATGTCTGTGTGTGTAGGAAGCACACTTCTTTTGTTCTGTGCAAGCTCACTGTGCTGGCCCTATAGGAAACACAGTAGAGTAGAAGAGTGCTCTTTTCTCATAAGCAGAGTGTGTTTCTTGTAAGGTGAGCTAGCATTTATTTCCCAGTTCTAAATGGTGTTGAATCACATGAAGTTTTTGATCCTATGAGCAAGAGCTGTTTTCTAGTAAGGAAGGTCACTATTGTGCTCTCATTGCCATACACAGTGCAAATTGCACTCGCGTCTGTTCTCAGCATATACAGTGTATTGGACTGAAGAAGAGCTACTTTTCTTCTCAGTTTCCTAAGCAGAGTTGAACTAGATATGGCCCGTGTATGTAGGTAGTACAGTTCTTTTGTTCTGAGCAAGCTCACTGTTCTGGCCCTATAGGAAACACAGTAGAGTAGAAGAGTGCTCTTTTCTCTAAAGCAGAGTGTGTTTCTTGTAAGGCGAGCTGGAGTTTTTTTCCCAGTCCTATATGGAGTTGAATCACATGCAGTTTCTGGTACTAAGAGCAAGAGTTGTTTCCTGGTAAGAAGAGTCACTATTGTGCTCCCATTGTCATACACAGGGCAAATAGCACTGGCGTCTGTTCCTAGCAAGTACAGTGTATTGAACTGAAGAGGAGCTACTGTTCTTGTCAGTTTCTAAGCAGAGTTGTACCAGATATGGCCCGTGTGTGTAGGAAGCACAGTTCTTTTTTTCTGAGCAAGCTCACTGTTTGGACCCCATAGGAAACACCGTAGAGTAGAAGAGTGCCCTTTTATGAAAAGCAGAGTGTGTTTCTTGAAAGGCGAGCTAGAGTTTGTTTCCCAGTCAGAAATGGAGTTGAATCCCATGCAGTTTCTGGTGCTACAAGCAAGAGCTTTTTCTGATAAGAAGAGTTACTATTGTGCTCCCATTGCCATACATACTGCAAATAGCACTGGTGTCTGTTCCCAGCAAGTACAGTATATTCGACTGAGAGGATCTACTGTTCTTTTCAGTTTCCAAGCAGAGTTGAACTAGATATGGCCCCTGTGTATAGGAAGCACAATTCTTTTGTTCTGAGCAAGCTCACTGTTTGGACCCCATAGGAAACACAGTAGAGTAGATGTGTGCCCTATTCTCAAAAGCAGAGCATGTTTCTTGTAAGGCGAGCTAGCGTCTGTTTCCCAGTCCTAAGTGGATTGATTCAAATGCAGTTTCTGGTCCTAAGAGCAAGAGTTGTTTTCTGGCAAGAAGAGTCACTATTGTGCCCCCTTGCCGTACACAGTGCAAATAGCACTCGCGTCTGTTCCCAGTAAGTACAGTGTATTGGACAGAAGAGGAGCTATTGTTCTCATCAGTTTCCTAAGCAGAGTTGAACTAGATATGGACCGTGTGTGTAGGAAGCACATTTCTTTTGTTCTGAGCAAGCACACTGTTTGGACCCCATAGGAAACACAGTAGAGTAGATGTTTGCCCTATTCTCAAAAGCAGAGTGTGTTTCTTGTAAGACGAGCTAGCGTTTGTTTCCCAATCCTAAATGGAGTTGAGTCCCATGCAGTTTCTGGTCCTATGAGCTAGAGTTGTTTTCTGGTAAGAAGAGTCACTATTGCGCTCCCATTGTCATACACAGGGCAAATAGCACTGGCGTCTGTTCCCAGCAAGTACAGTGTATTGGACTGAAGAGGATCTACTGTTCTTGTCAGTTTCCTAAGCAGAATTGAACTAGATATGGCCCGTGTGTAGGAAGCAAAGTTCTTTTGTTCTGAGCAAGTTCACTGTTCTGGCCATATAGGAAAAACAGTAAAATAGAAAAGTGCTCTTTTCTCAAAAGCAGAGTGTGTTTCTTCTAAGGCGAGCTAGCATTTGTTTCCCAGTCCTAAATGGAGTTGAATCAAATGCAGTTTTTGGTCCTACGAGCAAGAGTTGTTTTCTGGTAAGAAGAGTCACTATTGCGCTCCCATTGCCAAACACAGTGCAAATAGCACTCGCGTCTGTACCCAGTAATTACAGTGTATTGGACTGAAGAGGAGCTACTGTTCTCGTCAGTTTCCTAAGCAGAGTTGGACTAGATATGACCCGTGTGTGTAGGAAGCACAGTTCTTTTGTTCTGAGCATGTTCACTGTTCTCGCCCTATAGGAAACACAGTAGAGTAGATGTGTGCCCTATTCTCAAAAGCAGAGTGTGTTTCTTGTAAGGCGAGCTAGCGTTTGTTTCCCAATCCTAAATGGAGTTGAATCACATGCAGGTTCTGGTTCTACGAGCAAGAGTTGTTTTCTGGTATGAAGAGTCACTATTGCTCTCCAATTGCCATACACAGTACAAACAGCACTCGCGTCTGTTCCCAGCAAGTACAGTGTATTGGACTGAAGAGGAGCTACTGTTCTTGTCAGTTTCCTAAGCAGAGTTGAACTAGATATGACCCGTGTGTGTATTAAGCAAAATTCTTTTATTCTGAGCAAGCTCACTGTTTAAACCCCATAGGAAACACAGTAGAGAAGATGTGTGCCCTATTCTCAAAAGCAGAGCGTGTTTCTTGTAAGGCGAGCTAGCATTTGTTTTCTAGTCCTAAATGGAGTTGAATCACTAGCAGTTTCTGAAACTACGAGCAAGAGTTTTTTCTGGCAATAAGAGTCACTATTGCGCTCCCATTGTCATACACAGGGCAAATAGCACTGTCTTCTGTTCCCAGCATGTACAGTGTATTGGACTGAAGAGGAGCTACTGTTCTTGTCAGCTTCCTAAGCAGAGTTGAACTAGATATGGCCCATGTGTGTATGAAGCACAGTTCTTTTGTACTCAGCAAGGTCACTGTTCTGGCGCTATAGGAAACACAGTAGAGTAGATGAGTGCTCTTTTCTCAAAAGCAGAGTGTGTTTCTTGTAAGGCGAGCTAGCGTTTGTTTCCAAGTTCTAAATGGAGTTGAATCACATGCAGTTTTTAGTCCTACACGCAAAAGTTGTTTTCTGTTAAGGAAAGTCACTATTGCGCTCCCATTGCCATACACAGTGCAAATAGCACTCGGATCTGTTCCTAGCAAGTACAGTGTATTGGGCTGAAGAGGAGCTACTGTTCTTGTCATTTTCCTAAGCAGAGTTGAATTAGATATGGCGTGAGTGTGTAGGAAGCACAGTTCTTTTGTTCTGAGCAAGCTCACTATTTTGGCCCTATAGGAAACACAGGTGAGTAGAATAGTGCTTATTTCTCAAAAGCAGAGTGTATTTCTTGTAAGGCGAGCTAGCGTTTGTTTCCCAGTCCTAAATGGAGTTGAATCACATGCAGTTTCAGGTCCTACGAGCAAGAGTTGTTTTCTGGTAAAAAAAGTCACTATTGCGCTCCCATTGCCATACACAGTGCAAATAGCACTCGCGTCTGTTCCCAGCAAGTACAGTGTATTGGACTGAAGAGGAGCTACTGTTCTTGTCAATTTCCTAAGCAGAGTTGAACTAGATATGACCCCTGTGTGTAGGAAGCACAAATCTTTTGTTCTGGGCAAGCTCACTGTTTGGACCCCATAGGAAACACAGTAGAGAAGATGTGTGCCCTATTCTCAAAAGCAGAGCGTGTTTCTTGTAAGGCGAGCTAGCGTTTGTTTCCCAGTCCTAAGTGGATTGAATCAAATGCAGTTTCTGGTCCTAAGAGCAAGAGTTGTTTTCTGGCAAGAAGAGTCACTATTGTGCCCCCTTGCCGTACACAGTGCAAATAGCACTCGCGTCTGTTCCCAGAAAGTACAGTGTATTGGACTGAAGAGGAGCTACTGTTCTCGTTAGTTTCCTAAGCAGAGTTGAACTAGATATGTACCGTGTGTGTAGGAAGCACATTTCTTTTGTTCTGAGCAAGCTCACTGTTCACGCCCTATAGGAAACACAGTAAAGTAGAAGAGTGCTCTTTTCTCAAAAGCAGAGTGTGTTTCTTGTAAGGCGAGCTAGCGTTTGTTTCCCAGTCCTAAATGGAGTTGAATCAAATGCAGTTTTTGGTCCTACGAGCAAGAGTTGTTTTCTGGTAAGAAGAGTCACTGTTGTGCTCCCATTGCCATACACAGTACAAATAGCACTCGTGTCTTTTCCCATCAAGTACAGTGTATTGGACTGAAGAGGAGCTACTGTTCTTGTCAGTTTCCTAAGCAGAGTTGAACTAGATATGGCCCGTGTGTGTAGGAAGCACAGTTCTTTTGTTCTGAGCAAGCTCACTGTTCGACCCCATAGGAAACACAGTAGAGTAGAAGAGTGCTCTTTTCTCAAAAGCAGAGTGTGTTTCTTGTAAGGTGAGCTAGCGTTTTTTTTCCCAGTCCTAAATGGAGTTGAATCACATGCAGTTTAAGGTTTTACGAACAAGAGCTGTTTTCTGGTAAGGAAAGTCACTATTGCGCTCCCATTGCAATATACAGTGCAAACAGCCGTTGCGTCTGTTCCGAGCAAGTACAGTGTACTGGAATGAAGAGGAGCTACTGTTCTTGTCAGTTTCCTAAGCAGAGTTGAACTAGATTTGACGCGTGTGTGTAGGAAGCACAGTTTTTTTTGTTCTGAGCAAGCACACTGTTTGGACCCCATAGGAAATACAGTAGAGTAGATGTGTGCCCTATTCTCAAAAGCAGAGTGTGTTTCTTGTAAGATGAGCTAGCGTTTGTTTCCCAATCCTAAATGGAGTTGAGTCACATGCAGTTTCTGGTCCTATGAGCTAGAGTTGTTTTCTGGTAAGAAGAGTCACTTTTGTGCTCCCATTGTCATACACAGGGCAAATAGCACTGGCTTCTGTTCCCAGCAAGTACAGTGTATTGGACTGAAGAGGATCTACTGTTCTTGTCAATTTCCTAAGCAGAATTGAACTAGATATGGCCCGTGTGTGTAGGAAGCACAGTTCTTTTGTTCTGAATAAGCTCACTGTTAGGACCCCATAGGAAACACAGTAGAGTAGAAGTGTGCCCTTTTCTCAAAGCAGAGCGTGTTTCTTGTAAGGCGACCTAGCGTTTGTTTCCCAGTCCTAAGTGGAGTTGAATCACATGCAGTTTCTGGTCCTAAGAGCAAGAGTTGTTTTCTGATAAGAAGAGTCACTATTGCGCTCCCTTTGCCATACACAGTGCAAATAGCACTCGCGTCTGTTCCAAGCAAGTAGAGTGTATTGGACTGAAGAAAGGATACTGTTCTTGTCAGTTTCCTAAGCAGAGTTGAACTAGATATGGCCCGTGTGTGTAGGAAGCACAGTTCTGTTGTTCTGAGCAAGCTCACTGTTCGGACACCATAGGAAACACAGTAGAGTAGAATAGTTCTCTTTCCTCAAAAGCAGATTTTGTTTCTTGTAAGGCGAGCTAGCGTTTGTTTCCCAGTCCTAAATGGACTTGAATCACATGCAGTTTTTGGTCTTACACGCAAGAGTTCCTTTCAAGTAAGGAAAGACACTATTGCGCTCCCATTGCCATACACAGTGCAAATAGCACTCGCATCTGTTCCCAGCAAGTACAGTGTATTGGACTGAAAAGGAGTTACTGTTCTTGTCAGTTTCCTAAGCAGAGTTGAACTAGATATGGCCCATGTGTTTAGGAAGCACAGTTCTTTTGTTCTGAGCAAGCTCACTGTTCGAACCCCATAGGAAACACAGTAGAGAAGACAGGTGCTCTTTTCTCAAAAGCAGAGTGTGTTTCTTGTAAGGCGAGCTAGCATTTATTTCCCAGTTCTAAATGGTGTTGAATCACATGAAGTTTTTGATCCTATGAGCAAGAGCTGTTTTCTAGTAAGGAAGGTCACTATTGTGCTCTCATTGCCATACACAGTGCAAATTGCACTCGCGTCTGTTCTCAGCATATACAGTGTATTGGACTGAAGAAGAGCTACTTTTCTTCTCAGTTTCCTAAGCAGAGTTGAACTAGATATGGCCCGTGTATGTAGGTAGTACAGTTCTTTTGTTCTGAGCAAGCTCACTGTTCTGGCCCTATAGGAAACACAGTAGAGTAGAAGAGTGCTCTTTTCTCTAAAGCAGAGTGTGTTTCTTGTAAGGCGAGCTGGCGTTTTTTTCCCAGTCCTATATGGAGTTGAATCACATGCAGTTTCTGGTACTAAGAGCAAGAGTTGTTTCCTGGTAAGAAGAGTCACTATTGTGCTCCCATTGTCATACACAGGGCAAATAGCACTGGCGTCTGTTCCTAGCAAGTACAGTGTATTGAACTGAAGAGGAGCTACTGTTCTTGTCAGTTTCTAAGCAGAGTTGTACCAGATATGGCCCGTGTGTGTAGGAAGCACAGTTCTTTTTTTCTGAGCAAGCTCACTGTTTGGACCCCATAGGAAACACCGTAGAGTAGAAGAGTGCCCTTTTATGAAAAGCAGAGTGTGTTTCTTGAAAGGCGAGCTAGAGTTTGTTTCCCAGTCAGAAATGGAGTTGAATCCCATGCAGTTTCTGGTGCTACAAGCAAGAGCTTTTTCTGGTAAGAAGAGTTACTATTGTGCTCCCATTGCCATACATACTGCAAATAGCACTGGTGTCTGTTCCCAGCAAGTACAGTATATTCGACTGAGAGGATCTACTGTTCTTTTCAGTTTCCAAGCAGAGTTGAACTAGATATGGCCCCTGTGTATAGGAAGCACAATTCTTTTGTTCTGAGCAAGCTCACTGTTTGGACCCCATAGGAAACACAGTAGAGTAGATGTGTGCCCTATTCTCAAAAGCAGAGCATGTTTCTTGTAAGGCGAGCTAGCGTCTGTTTCCCAGTCCTAAGTGGATTGATTCAAATGCAGTTTCTGGTCCTAAGAGCAAGAGTTGTTTTCTGGCAAGAAGAGTCACTATTGTGCCCCCTTGCCGTACACAGTGCAAATAGCACTCGCGTCTGTTCCCAGTAAGTACAGTGTATTGGACAGAAGAGGAGCTATTGTTCTCATCAGTTTCCTAAGCAGAGTTGAACTAGATATGGACCGTGTGTGTAGGAAGCACATTTCTTTTGTTCTGAGCAAGCACACTGTTTGGACCCCATAGGAAACACAGTAGAGTAGATGTTTGCCCTATTCTCAAAAGCAGAGTGTGTTTCTTGTAAGACGAGCTAGCGTTTGTTTCCCAATCCTAAATGGAGTTGAGTCCCATGCAGTTTCTGGTCCTATGAGCTAGAGTTGTTTTCTGGTAAGAAGAGTCACTATTGCGCTCCCATTGTCATACACAGGGCAAATAGCACTGGCGTCTGTTCCCAGCAAGTACAGTGTATTGGACTGAAGAGGATCTACTGTTCTTGTCAGTTTCCTAAGCAGAATTGAACTAGATATGGCCCGTGTGTAGGAAGCAAAGTTCTTTTGTTCTGAGCAAGTTCACTGTTCTGGCCATATAGGAAAAACAGTAAAATAGAAAAGTGCTCTTTTCTCAAAAGCAGAGTGTGTTTCTTCTAAGGCGAGCTAGCATTTGTTTCCCAGTCCTAAATGGAGTTGAATCAAATGCAGTTTTTGGTCCTACGAGCAAGAGTTGTTTTCTGGTAAGAAGAGTCACTATTGCGCTCCCATTGCCAAACACAGTGCAAATAGCACTCGCGTCTGTACCCAGTAATTACAGTGTATTGGACTGAAGAGGAGCTACTGTTCTCGTCAGTTTCCTAAGCAGAGTTGGACTAGATATGACCCGTGTGTGTAGGAAGCACAGTTCTTTTGTTCTGAGCATGTTCACTGTTCTCGCCCTATAGGAAACACAGTAGAGTAGATGTGTGCCCTATTCTCAAAAGCAGAGTGTGTTTCTTGTAAGGCGAGCTAGCGTTTGTTTCCCAATCCTAAATGGAGTTGAATCACATGCAGGTTCTGGTTCTACGAGCAAGAGTTGTTTTCTGGTATGAAGAGTCACTATTGCTCTCCAATTGCCATACACAGTACAAACAGCACTCGCGTCTGTTCCCAGCAAGTACAGTGTATTGGACTGAAGAGGAGCTACTGTTCTTGTCAGTTTCCTAAGCAGAGTTGAACTAGATATGACCCGTGTGTGTATTAAGCAAAATTCTTTTATTCTGAGCAAGCTCACTGTTTAAACCCCATAGGAAACACAGTAGAGAAGATGTGTGCCCTATTCTCAAAAGCAGAGCGTGTTTCTTGTAAGGCGAGCTAGCATTTGTTTTCTAGTCCTAAATGGAGTTGAATCACTAGCAGTTTCTGAAACTACGAGCAAGAGTTTTTTCTGGCAATAAGAGTCACTATTGCGCTCCCATTGTCATACACAGGGCAAATAGCACTGTCTTCTGTTCCCAGCATGTACAGTGTATTGGACTGAAGAGGAGCTACTGTTCTTGTCAGCTTCCTAAGCAGAGTTGAACTAGATATGGCCCATGTGTGTATGAAGCACAGTTCTTTTGTACTCAGCAAGGTCACTGTTCTGGCGCTATAGGAAACACAGTAGAGTAGATGAGTGCTCTTTTCTCAAAAGCAGAGTGTGTTTCTTGTAAGGCGAGCTAGCGTTTGTTTCCAAGTTCTAAATGGAGTTGAATCACATGCAGTTTTTAGTCCTACACGCAAAAGTTGTTTTCTGTTAAGGAAAGTCACTATTGCGCTCCCATTGCCATACACAGTGCAAATAGCACTCGGATCTGTTCCTAGCAAGTACAGTGTATTGGGCTGAAGAGGAGCTACTGTTCTTGTCATTTTCCTAAGCAGAGTTGAATTAGATATGGCGTGAGTGTGTAGGAAGCACAGTTCTTTTGTTCTGAGCAAGCTCACTATTTTGGCCCTATAGGAAACACAGGTGAGTAGAATAGTGCTTATTTCTCAAAAGCAGAGTGTATTTCTTGTAAGGCGAGCTAGCGTTTGTTTCCCAGTCCTAAATGGAGTTGAATCACATGCAGTTTCAGGTCCTACGAGCAAGAGTTGTTTTCTGGTAAAAAAAGTCACTATTGCGCTCCCATTGCCATACACAGTGCAAATAGCACTCGCGTCTGTTCCCAGCAAGTACAGTGTATTGGACTGAAGAGGAGCTACTGTTCTTGTCAATTTCCTAAGCAGAGTTGAACTAGATATGACCCCTGTGTGTAGGAAGCACAAATCTTTTGTTCTGGGCAAGCTCACTGTTTGGACCCCATAGGAAACACAGTAGAGAAGATGTGTGCCCTATTCTCAAAAGCAGAGCGTGTTTCTTGTAAGGCGAGCTAGCGTTTGTTTCCCAGTCCTAAGTGGATTGAATCAAATGCAGTTTCTGGTCCTAAGAGCAAGAGTTGTTTTCTGGCAAGAAGAGTCACTATTGTGCCCCCTTGCCGTACACAGTGCAAATAGCACTCGCGTCTGTTCCCAGAAAGTACAGTGTATTGGACTGAAGAGGAGCTACTGTTCTCGTTAGTTTCCTAAGCAGAGTTGAACTAGATATGTACCGTGTGTGTAGGAAGCACATTTCTTTTGTTCTGAGCAAGCTCACTGTTCACGCCCTATAGGAAACACAGTAAAGTAGAAGAGTGCTCTTTTCTCAAAAGCAGAGTGTGTTTCTTGTAAGGCGAGCTAGCGTTTGTTTCCCAGTCCTAAATGGAGTTGAATCAAATGCAGTTTTTGGTCCTACGAGCAAGAGTTGTTTTCTGGTAAGAAGAGTCACTGTTGTGCTCCCATTGCCATACACAGTACAAATAGCACTCGTGTCTTTTCCCATCAAGTACAGTGTATTGGACTGAAGAGGAGCTACTGTTCTTGTCAGTTTCCTAAGCAGAGTTGAACTAGATATGGCCCGTGTGTGTAGGAAGCACAGTTCTTTTGTTCTGAGCAAGCTCACTGTTCGACCCCATAGGAAACACAGTAGAGTAGAAGAGTGCTCTTTTCTCAAAAGCAGAGTGTGTTTCTTGTAAGGTGAGCTAGCGTTTTTTTTCCCAGTCCTAAATGGAGTTGAATCACATGCAGTTTAAGGTTTTACGAACAAGAGCTGTTTTCTGGTAAGGAAAGTCACTATTGCGCTCCCATTGCAATATACAGTGCAAACAGCCGTTGCGTCTGTTCCGAGCAAGTACAGTGTACTGGAATGAAGAGGAGCTACTGTTCTTGTCAGTTTCCTAAGCAGAGTTGAACTAGATTTGACGCGTGTGTGTAGGAAGCACAGTTTTTTTTGTTCTGAGCAAGCACACTGTTTGGACCCCATAGGAAATACAGTAGAGTAGATGTGTGCCCTATTCTCAAAAGCAGAGTGTGTTTCTTGTAAGATGAGCTAGCGTTTGTTTCCCAATCCTAAATGGAGTTGAGTCACATGCAGTTTCTGGTCCTATGAGCTAGAGTTGTTTTCTGGTAAGAAGAGTCACTTTTGTGCTCCCATTGTCATACACAGGGCAAATAGCACTGGCTTCTGTTCCCAGCAAGTACAGTGTATTGGACTGAAGAGGATCTACTGTTCTTGTCAATTTCCTAAGCAGAATTGAACTAGATATGGCCCGTGTGTGTAGGAAGCACAGTTCTTTTGTTCTGAATAAGCTCACTGTTAGGACCCCATAGGAAACACAGTAGAGTAGAAGTGTGCCCTTTTCTCAAAGCAGAGCGTGTTTCTTGTAAGGCGACCTAGCGTTTGTTTCCCAGTCCTAAGTGGAGTTGAATCACATGCAGTTTCTGGTCCTAAGAGCAAGAGTTGTTTTCTGATAAGAAGAGTCACTATTGCGCTCCCTTTGCCATACACAGTGCAAATAGCACTCGCGTCTGTTCCAAGCAAGTAGAGTGTATTGGACTGAAGAAAGGATACTGTTCTTGTCAGTTTCCTAAGCAGAGTTGAACTAGATATGGCCCGTGTGTGTAGGAAGCACAGTTCTGTTGTTCTGAGCAAGCTCACTGTTCGGACACCATAGGAAACACAGTAGAGTAGAATAGTTCTCTTTCCTCAAAAGCAGATTTTGTTTCTTGTAAGGCGAGCTAGCGTTTGTTTCCCAGTCCTAAATGGACTTGAATCACATGCAGTTTTTGGTCTTACACGCAAGAGTTCCTTTCAAGTAAGGAAAGACACTATTGCTCTCCCATTGCCATACACAGTGCAAATAGCACTCGCATCTGTTCCCAGCAAGTACAGTGTATTGGACTGAAAAGGAGTTACTGTTCTTGTCAGTTTCCTAAGCAGAGTTGAACTAGATATGGCCCATGTGTTTAGGAAGCACAGTTCTTTTGTTCTGAGCAAGCTCACTGTTCGAACCCCATAGGAAACACAGTAGAGAAGACAGGTGCTCTTTTCTCAAAAGCAGAGTGTGTTTCTTGTAAGGCGAGCTAGCATTTGTTTCCCAGTCCTAAATGGAGTTCAAATACACATGCAGTTTCTGGTCCTACGAGCAAGAGTTGTTTTCTGGTTAGAAGAGTCACTATTGCACTCCTTTTGCCATACACAGTGCAAACAGCCCTTGCGTCTGTTCCCAGCAAATACAGTATTTTGGACTGAAGAGGAGCTACAGTTCTTGTCAGTTTCCTAAGCAGAGTTGAACTAGATATGGCCCGTGTGTGTAGGAAGCACAGTTCTTTTCTTCTGAGCAAGCTCGATGTACTGGCCTATAGGAAACACATTAGAGTAGAAGAGTGCTCTTTTCTCAAAAGGAGAGTGTGTTTCTTGTAAGGCGAGCTATCGTTTGTTTCCCAGTCCTAAATGGAGTTGAATCACATGCAGTTTCTGGTCCTACATGCAAGAGTTGTTTTCTGGTAAGAAGAGTCACTATTGTGCTCCCATTGTCATACACAGGGCAAATAGCACTGGCTTCTGTTCCCATCATGTACAGTGTATTGGACTGAAGAGGATCTACTGTTCTTGTCAGGTTCCTAAGCAGAGTTGAACTAGATATGGCCCATGTGTGTAGGAAGCACAGTTCTTTTGTACTCAGCAAGCACACTGTTCGGGCCCTATAGGAAACACAGTAGAGAAGAAGCGTGCTCTTTCCTCAAAAGCAGAGTGTGTTTCTTGTAAGGCCAGCTAGTGTTTGTTTCCCAGTGCTAAATGGAGATGAAACCCATCAGTTTCAGGTCCTATGAGCAAGAGTTGTTTTCTGGTAAGGAAAGTCACTATTGCGCTCCCATTGCCATACACAGTGCAA
This sequence comes from Peromyscus eremicus, assembly GCF_949786415.1. Lineage (NCBI taxonomy): Eukaryota > Metazoa > Chordata > Mammalia > Rodentia > Cricetidae > Peromyscus > Peromyscus eremicus. The sequence continues at coordinate 29,859 of NW_026735138.1, forward strand.
ATAGCACTGATGTCTGTTCCCAGCAAGTACAGTGTATTGGACTGAAGCGGAGCTACAGTTCTTGTCAGTTTCCTAAGCAGAGTTGAACTAGATATGGCCCCTGTGTGTAGGAAGCACAGTTCTTTTGTTCTGAGCAAGCTGACTGTTCAGACCCCATAGGAAACACAGTAGAGTAGAAGAGTGCTCTTTTCTCAAAAGCAGAGTGTGTTTCTTGTAAAGCGAGCTAGCATTTGTTTCCCAGTCCTAAATGGAGTTGAATCACATGCAGTTTCTTGTCCTACGAGCAAGAGTTGTTTTCTGGTATGAAGAGTCACTATTGCGCTCCCATTGTCATACACAGGGCAAATCACACTGGCATCTGTTCCCAGCATTTACAGTGTATTGGACTGAAGAGGATCTACTGTTCTTGTCAGTTTCCTAAGCAGAGTTTAACTAGATATGGACCGTGTGTGTAGGAAGCACAGTTCTTTTGTTCTGAGAATGCTCACTGTTCTGGCCCTATAGGAAACACATTAGAGTAGAAGAGTGCTCCTTTCTCAATCCAGAGTGTGTTTCTTGTAAGTCGAGCTATCGTTTGTTTCCCAGTCCTAAATAGAGTTGAATCCCATGCAGTTTCTGGTCCTACCAGCAAGAGTTGTTTTCTGATAAGAAGAGTCACTATTGCGCTCCTATTGCCATACACAGTACAAATAGCACTCGCGTCTGTTCCCAGCTAGGACAGTGTATTCGACTGAGGAGGAGCTACCGTTCTTGTCAGTTTCCTAAGCAGAGTTGAACTAGATATGGCCCGTGTGTGTAGGTAGCACAGTTCTTTTGTTCTGAGCAAGCTCACTGTTCGGACCCCATAGGAAATACAGTAGAGCAGAAGAGTGCTCTTTTCTCAAAAGCAGAGTGTGTTTCTTGTAAGGCGAGCTAGCGTTTGTTTCCCAGTCATAAAAGGAGTTGAATCACATGCACTTTCTTGTCCTACGAGCAAGAGTTGTTTTCTGGTAAGAAGAGTCACTATTGCGCTCCCATTGTCATACACAGGGCAAATAGCACTGGCGTCTGTTCCCAGCATGTACAGTGTATTGGACTGAAGAGGATCTACTGTTCTTGTCAGTTTCCTAAGCAGAATTGAACTAGATATGGCCGTATTTGTTGGAAGCACAGTTCTTTTGTTCTGAGCAAACTCACTGTTCTGACCCTATAGGAAACACAGTAGAGTAGAAGAGTGCTCTTTTCTCAAAAGCAGAGTGTGTTTCTTGAAAGGCGAGCTAGCGTTTGTTTCCCAGTCCTAAATGGAGTTGAATCACATGCAGTTTTTGGTCCTATGAGCAAGATTTGTTTTCTGGTAAGGAAAGTCACTATTGCCCTCCCATTTCCATACACAGTGCAAATAGCACTCGCATCTGTTCCCAGCAAGTAGAGTGTATTGGACTGAAGCGGAGCTACTGTTCTTGTCAGTTTCCTCAGCAGAGTTGAACTAGATATGGCCCCTGTATGTAGGAAGCACAGTTCTTTTGTTCTGAGCAAGCTCACTGTTCGGACCACATAGGAAACACAGAAGAGTAGAAGAGTGCTCTTTTCTCAACAGCAGAGTGTGTTTCTTGTAAGGCGAACTAGTGTTTGTTTCCAGTCAGAAATGGAGATGAATCCCATGCAGTTTCTGGTCCTATGAGCAAGAGGTGTTTTCCGATAAGAAAAGTCACTATTGCGCTCCTATTGCCATACACAGTGCAAATAGCACTCGTGTCTGTTCCCAGCTAGTACAGTGTATTGGACTGAAGAGGAGCTACCGTTCTTGTCAGTTTCCTAAGCAGAGTTGAACTAGATATGGCCCGTGTGTGGAGGAAGCACAGTTCCTCTGTTCTGAGCAAGCTCACTGTTCGGACCCCATAGGAAACACAGTAGAGTAGAAGAGTGCTCTTTTCTCAATAGCAGAGTGTGTTTCATGTAAGGCAAGCTAGCGTTTGTTTCCCCGTCCTAAGTGGAGTTGAACCACATCCTGTTATTGGTCCTACGAGCAAGAGTTGTTTTCTGGTAAGAAGAGTCACTCTTGCGCTCCCATTGTCATACACAGGGCAAATAGCACTGGCGTCAGTTCCCAGCATGTACAGTGTATTGGACTGAACAGGATCTACTGTTCTTGTAAGTTTCCTAAGGATAATTAAACTAGATATGGCCGTATTTGTAGGAAGCACAGTGCTTTTGTTCTGAGCAAACTCACTGTTCTGGCCCTATAGGAAACACAGTAGAGTAGAAGAGTGCTCTTTTCTCAAAAGCAGAGTCTGTTTCTTGTAAGGCGAGCTAGCGTTTGTTTCCCAGTCCTAAATGGAGTTGAATCACATGCAGTTTCTGGTCCTACCAACAAGAGTTGTTTTCTGGTAAGGAAAGTCACTATTGCGCTCCCATTGCCATACACAGTCCAAATAGCACTCGCATCTGTCCCAGCAAGTACAGTGTATTGGACTGAAGAGGATCTACTGTTCTTGTCAGTTTCCTAAGCAGAGTTGAACTAGATATGGCCCGTGTGTGGAGGAAGCACAGTTCTGTTGTTCTGAGCAAGCTCACTGTTCGGACACCATAGGAAACACAGTAGAGTAGAGGAGTGCTCTTTTCTCTAAAGCAGATTGTGTTTCTTGTAAGGCGAGCTAGCATTTGTTTCCCAGTCCTAAATGGAGTTGAATCACATGCAGTTTATTGTCCTACCAGCAAGAGTTGTTTTATGGTAAGAATAGTCACTATTGCGCTGCCATTGCCATACACAGGACAAATAGCACTGGCGTCTGTTCCCACCAAGTACAGTGTATTGGACTGAAGAGGATCTACTCTTCATGTCAGGTTCCTAATAAGAATTAAACTAGATATGGCCGTGTGTGTAGGAAGCACAGTTCTTTTGTTCTGAGCAAGCTCACTGTTCTGGCCCTACAGGAAACACAGTAGAGTAGAAGAGTGCTCTTTTCTCAAAGCAGAGGGTGTTTCTTGGAAGGCGAGCTAGCATTTGTTTCCCAGTCCTAAATGGAGTTGAATCACATGCAGTTTCTGGTCCTACGAGCAAGAGTTGTGTTCTGGTAAGAAGAGTCACTATCGTGCTGCCATTGCCATACACAGGATAAATAGCACTGTTGTCTGTTCCCAGCAAGTACACTGTATTGGACTGAAGAGGATCTACTCTTCATGTCAGGTTCCTAAGCAGATTTGAACTACATATGGCCGTGTTTGTAGGAAGCACAGTGCTTTTGTTCTGAGCAAGCTCACTGTTCTGGCCCTATAGAAAACACAGTAGAGTAGAAGAGTGCTCTTTTCTCAAAAGCAGAGTGTGTTTCATGTAAGGCGAGCTAGCGTTTCTTTCCCAGTCCTAAATGGAGTTGAATCACATGCAGTTTCTTGTCCTACGAGCAAGAGTTGTTTTCTGGTAAGGAAAGTCACTATTGCGCTCCCATTGCCATACGTAGTGCAAATAGCACTCGGTCCGTTCCCAGCAAGTACAGTGTATCGGACTGTTGAGGAGCTAATGTTCTTGTCAGTTTCCTAAGCAGAGTTGAACTAGATATGGCCAGTGTGAAGGAAGCACAGTTCTTTTGTTCTGATCAAGCTCACTGTTCTGGCCCTATAAAAAAAAAACAGTAGAGTAGAAGAGTGCTCTTTTCTCAAAAGCACAGTGTTTTTTCTTGTAAGGCGAGCTAGCGTTTGTTTCCCCGTCCTAAATGGAGTTGAATCACATGCAGTTTCTGGTCCTAGGAACAAGAGTTGTTTTCTGGTAAGAAGAGTCACTATTGCGCTCTCATTGTCATACACAGAGCAAATAGTACTGACATCTGTTCCCAGCATGTACAGTGTATGGACTGAAGAGGATCTACTGTTCTTGTCAGTTTCCTAAGCAGAATTGAATAGATATGGCCCCTGTGTGCAGGAAGCACAGTTCTTTTGTTCTGAGGAAACTCACTGTTCTGGCTCTATAGGAAACACAGTAGAGTAGAAGAGTGCTCTTTTCTCTAAAGCAGAGTGTGTTTCTTGTAAGGCAAACTAGCTTTTGTTTCCCAGTTCTAAATGGAGTTGAATCACATGCAGTTTCTGGTCCTACGATCAAGAGTTGTTTTCTGGTAAGGAAAGTCACTATTGCTCTCCCATTGCCATACACAGTGCAAATAGCACACGCGTCTGTTCCCAGGAAGTACAGTGTATTGGACTGAAGAGTAGCTACTGTTGTTGTCAGTTTCCTAAGCAGAGTTGAACGAGATATGGCCCGTGTGTGTAGGAAGCTCAGTTCTTTTGTTTTGAGCAAGCTCACTGTTTTGACCACATGGGAAACACAGTAGAGTAGAAGAGTGCTCTTTTCTCAAAAGCAGGGTGTGTTTCTTGTAAGGCGAGCTAGTGTTTGTTTCCCAGTCCTAAATGGAGTTGAATCACATGCAGTTTCTGGTCCTACGAGCAAGAGTTGTTTTCTGGTAAGAAGAGTCACTATTGTGCTCCCATTGCTTTACACAGGGCAAATAGCACTGGCGTCTGTTCCCAGCATGTACAGTGTATTGGACTGAAGAGGATCTACTGTTCTTGTCAGGTTCCTAAGCAGAGTTGAACTAGATATGGCCGTGTGTGTAGGAAGCACAGTCTTTTGTTCTGAGCATGCTCACTATTCTGGCCCTATAGGAAACACAGTAGAGTAGAAGAGTGCTCTTTTCTCAAAAGCAGAGTGTGTTTCTTGTAAGGCGAGCTAGCGTTTGTTTCCCAGTCCTAAATAGAGTTGAATCACATGCAGTTTCTGGTCCTATGAGCAAGAGTTGTTTTCTGGTAAGGAAAGTCACTATTGTGTTCCCATTGCCATACAAAGTGCAAAGAGCACTCGCGTCTGTTCCCAGCAAGTACAGTGTATCGGACTGAAGAGGAGCTACTGTTCTTGTCAGTTTCCTAAGCAGAGTTGAACGAGATATGGCCCGTGTGTGTAGGAAGAACAGTTCTCTTGTTCTGAGCAAGCTCACTGTTCTGGCCCTATAGGAAACACAGTAGAGTAGAAGAGTGCTCTTTTCTCAAAAGCAGAGTGTGTTTCATGTAATGCGAGCTAGCGTTTGTTTCCCAGTCCTAAATGGAGTTGAATCACATGCAGTTTCTGGTCCTAGGAACAAGAGTTGTTTTCTGGTAAGAAGAGTCACTCTTGCGCTCCTATTGTCATAAACAGGGCAAATAGAACTGGCATCTATTCCCAGCAAATACAGTGTATTGGACTGAGCGGAGCTACTGTTCTTGTCAGTTTCCTAAGCAGAATTGAACTAGATATGGCCGTATTTGTAGGAATCACAGTTCTTTTGTTCTGAGCAAACTCAGTGTTCTGGGCCTATAGGAATAACAGTAGAGTAGAAGAGTGCTCTTTTCTCAAAAGCAGAGTGTGTTTCTTGTAAGGCTAGCTAGCGTTTGTTTCTCAGTCCTAAATGGAGTTGAATCACATGCAGTTTTTGGTCCTAAGAGCAAGAGTTGTTTTCTGTTAAGGAAAGTCATTATTGTGCTCGCATTGCCATACACAGTGCAAATAGCACTGTCGTCTGTTCCCAGCAAGTACAGTGTATTGGACTGAAGCGGAGCTACTGTTCTTGTCAGTTTCCTAAGCAGAGTTGAACTAGATATTGCCCCTGTGTGTAGGAAGCACAGTTCTTTTCTTCTGAGCAAGCTCACTGTTTGGACCCCATAGGAAACACAGTAGAGTAGAAGAGTGCTCTTTTCTCAAAAACAGAGTGTGTTTCTTGTAAGGCATGCTAGCGTTTGTTTCCCAGTACTAAATGGAGTTGAATCACATCCTGTTTTTGGTCATACGAGCAAGAGTTTTTTTCTGGTAAGGAAAGTCACTATTGCGCTCCCATTGTCATACACAGTGCAAATAGCACTCGCGTCTGTTCCCAGCAAGTACAGTGTATTGGACTGAAGAGGATCTACTGTTCTTGTCAGTTTCCTAAGCAGAATTGAACTAGATATAGCCGTATTTGTAGGAATCACAGTTCTTTTGTTCTGAGCAAACTCACTGTTCTGGCCCTGTAGGAAACACAGTAGAGTAGAAGAGTGCTCTTTTCTCAAAAGCAGAGTGTGTTTTTGTAAGGCGAGCTAGCGTTTGTTTCCCATTCGTAAATGGATTTGAAATACATGCAGTTTCTGGTCCTACGAGCAAGAGATGTTTTCTGGTAAGAAGAGTCACTATTGCGCTCCCATTGTCATAAACAGGGCAAATAGCACTGGCTTCTGTTCCCAGCAAGTACAGTGTATTGGACTGAAGCGGAGCTACTGTTCTTGTCAGTTTCCTAAGCAGAGTTTAACTAGATATGGACCGGGTGTGTAGGAAGCACAGTTCTTTTGTTCTGAGAATGCTCACTGTTCTGGCCCTATAGGAAACAGAGTAGAGTAAATATTGCTCCTTTTGCAATCCAGAGTGTGTTTCTTATAAGTCGAGCTATCGTTTGTTTCCCAGTCCTAAATGGAGTTGAATCCCATGCAGTTTCTGGTCCTACCAGCAAGAGTTGTTTTCTGATAAGAAGAGTCACTATTGCGCTCCTATTGCCATACACAGTACAAATAGCACTCGCGTCTGTTCCCAGCTAGGACAGTGTATTGGACTGAAGAGGAGCTACCGTTCTTGTCAGTTTCCTAAGCAGAATTGAACTAGATATGGCCCCTGTGTGTAGGAAGCACAGTTCTTTTGTTCTGAGCAAGCTCACTGTTCGGACCCCCTAGGAAACACAGTAGAGTAGAAGAGTGCTGTTTTCTCAAAAGCAGAGTGTGTTTCTTGTAAGGCAAGCTAGCGTTTGTTTCCCAGTACTAAATGGAGTTGAATAACATCCTGTTTTTGGTCCAAGAGCAAGAGTTTTTTTCTGGTAAGGAAAGTCACTATTGTGCTCCCATTGTCAGACACAGTGCAAATAGCACTCGCGTCTCTTCCCAGCAAGTACAGTGTATTGGACTGAAGAGGAGCTACTGTTCTTGTCAGTTTCCTAAGCAGAGTTGAACTAGATATGGCCCCTGTGTGTAGGAAGCACAGTTCTTTTGTTCTGAGCAAGCTCACTGTTCGGACCCCATAGGAAACACAGTAGAGTAGAAGAGTGCTCTTTTCTCAAAAGCAGAGTGTGTTTCTTGTAAGGTAAGCTAGCGTTTGTTTCCCAGTACTAAATGGAGTTGAATCACATCCTGTTTTTGGTCCTACGAGCAAGAGTTGTTTTCTGGTAAGAAGAGTCACTATTGTGCTCCCATTGTCATTCACAGGGCAAATAACACTGGCGTCTGTTCCCAGCATGTACACTGTATTGGACTGAAGAGGATCTACTGTTCTTTTCAGTTTCCTAAGCATAATTGAACTAGATATGGCCGTATTTGTAGGAAGCACAGTTCTTTTGTTCTGAGCAAGCTCACTGTTCTGGCCCTATAGGAAACACAGTAGAGTAGAAGAGTGCTCTTTTCTCAAAAGCAGAGTGTGTTTCTTTTAAGGCGAGCTAGCGTTTGTTTCCCAGTCCTAAATGGAGTTGAATCACATGCAGTTTTTGGTCCTATGAGCAAGAGTTGTTTTCTGGTAAGGAAAGTGACTCTTGCGCTCCCATTGGCATACACAGTGCAAATAGCACTGGCGTCTGTTCCCAGCAAGTACAGTGTATTGGACAGAAGCAGAGCTACCCTTCTTGTCAGTTTCCTAAGCAGAGTTGAACTATATATGGCCTGTGTGTGTAGGAAGCACAATTCTTTTGTTCTGAACAAGCTCACTGTTCGGATCCCATAGGAAACACATTGGAGTAGAAGAGTGCTCTTTTCTGAAAAGGAGAGTGTGTTTCTTTTAATGCGAGCTAGTGTTTGTTTCCCAGTCAGAAATGGAGTTGAATCCCATGCAGTTTCTGGTCCTACGAGCAAGAGTTGTTTTCTGGTAAGAAGAGTCACTATTGTGCTCCCATTGTCATACACAGGGCAAATAGCACTGGCGTCTGTTCCCAGCAAGTACAGTGTATTGGACTGAAGCGGAGCTACTGTTCTTGTCAGTTTCCTAAGCAGAGTTGAACTAGATATGGCCCCTGTGTGTAGGAAGCACAGTTTTTTTTGTTCTGAGCAGGCTCACTGTTCAGACCCCATAGAAAACACATTAGAGTAGAAGAGTGATCTTTTCTCAAAAGCAGAGTGTGTTTCTTGTAAGGCGAGCTAGCGTTTGTTTCCCAGTCCTAAATGGAGTTGAATCACATACAGTTTTTTGTTCTACGAGCAAGAGTAGTTTTCTGGTAATTAAAGTCACTATTGCACTCCCATTGCCATAGACAGTACAAGTAGCACTCGTGTCTGTTCCCAGCAAGTACAGTGTATTGGACAGAAGAGGAGCTACTGTTCTTGTCAGTTTCCTAAGCAGAGTTGAACTAGATATGGCCCGTGTGAGGGGAAAGCACAGTTCTTTTGTTCTGAGCAAGCTCAATGTTCGGACCCCATATGAACCACAGTAGAATAGAAGACTGCTCTTTTCTCAAAAGCAGAGTGTGTTTCTTGTAAGGCGAGCTAGAGTTTGTTTCCCAGTCCTAAATGGAGTTGAATCACATGCAGTTTTTGGTCCTAAGAGCAAGAGTTGTTTTCTCGTAAGCAAAGTCACTCTTGTGCTCCCATTGCCATACACAGTGCAAATAGCACTCTCGTCTTTTCCCAGCAAGTACAGTGTATTGGACTGAAGAGGAGCTACTCTTCTTGTCAGTTTACTAAGCAGAGTTGAACTACATATGGCCCGTGTGTGTAGGACGCACAGTTCTTTTGTTCTGAGCAAGCTCAATGTTCGGACCCCATATGAACCACAGTAGAATAGAAGACTGCTCTTTTCTCAAAAACAGAGTGTGTTTCTTGTAAGGCGAGCTAGCGTTTTTTTCCCAGTCTTAATGGAGTTGAATCACATGCAGTTTTTGGTCCTACGAGCAAGAGTTGTTTTCTGGTAAGGAAAGTCACTATTGTGCTCTCTTTGCCATACACAGTGCAAATTGCACTCGCGTCTGTTCCCAGCAAGTACAGTGTATTGGACTGAAGAGGAGCTACTGTTCTTGTCAGTTTCCTAAGCAGAGTTGAACTAGATATGGCCCATGTGTGTAGGAAGCACAGTTCTTTTTTTCTGAGCAAGCTCACTGTTCGGACCCCATAGGAAACACAGTAGAGTAGAAGAGTGCTCTTTTCTCAAAAGCAGAGTGTGTTTCTTGTAAAGAGAGCTAGCCTTTGTTTCCCAGTCCTAAATGGAGTTGAATCACATGCAGTTTCTTGTCCTACGAGCAAGAGTTGTTTTCTGGTAAGAAGAGTAACTATTGCGCTCCCATTGACATACACAGGGCAAAAAGCACTGGCGTCTGTTCCCAGCATGTACAGTGTATTTGACTGAAGAGGATCTACTGTTCTTGTCAGTTTCCTAAGCAGAATTGAACTAGATATGGCCGTATTTGTAGGAAGCACAGTTCTTTTGTTCTGAGCAAACTCACTGTTCTGGCCCTATAGGAAACACAGTAGAGTAGAAGAGTGCTCTTTTCTCAAAAGCAGAGTGTGTTTCTTGTAAGGCGAGCTAGTGTTTGTTTCCCAGTCCTAAATGGAGTTGAATCACATGCAGTTTTTGGTCCTATGTGCAAGAGTTTTTTTTCTGGTAAGGAAAGTCACTTTTCGCTCCCACTTCCATACACAGTGCAGATAGCACTCGCATCTGTTCCCAGCAAGTACAGTGTATTGGACTGAAGAGGAGCTACTGTTCTTGTCAGTTTGCTAAGCAGAGTTGAACTAGATATGGCCCATGTGTGTAGGAAGCACAGTTCTTTTGTTCTGAGCAAGCTCACTCTTCGGACAACATAGGAAACTCAGAAGAGTAGAAGAGTGCTCTTTTCTCAAAAGCAGAGTGTGTTTCTTGTAAGGCGAGCTACGATTTGTTTCCCAGTCCTAAATGGAGTTGAAACACATGCAGTTTATTGTCCTGCAAGCAAGAGTTGTTTTCTGGTAAGAAGAGTCACTATTGCACTCCCATTGTCATACACAGGGAAAATAGCACTGGCGTCTGTTCCCAGCATGTACAGTGTATTGGACTGAAGAGGATCTACTGTTCTTTTCAGTGTCCTAAGCATAATTGAACTAGATATGGCCGTATTTGTATGAAGCACAGTTCTTTTGTTCTGAGCAAGCTCACTGTTCTGGCCCTATAGGAAACACAGTAGAGTAGAAGAGTGCCCTTTTCTCAAAAGCAGAGTGTGTTTCTTGTAAGGCAAGCTAGCGTTTGTTTCCCAGTACTAAATGGAGTTGATTCACATCCTGTTTTTGGTCCTACGAGCAAGAGTTTTTTCTGGTAAGGAAAGTCACGATTGCGCTCCCATTGTCAGACACAGGGCAAATAGCACTGGCGTCTGTTCCCAGCATGTACAGTGTATTTGACTGAAGAGGATCTACTGTTCTTTTCAGTTTCCTAAGCAGAATTGAACTAGATATGGCCGTATTTGTAGGAAGCACAGTTCTTTTGTTCTGAGCAAACACACTGTTCTGTCCTATAGGAAACACAGTAGACTAGAAGATTGCTCTTTTCTCAAAAGCAGAGTGTGTTTCTTGTAAGGCGAGCTAGTGTTTGTTTCCCAGTCCTAAATGGAGTTGTATCACATGCAGTTTCTGGTCCTACCAGCAAGAGTTGTTTTCTGGTAAGGAAAGTCACTATTGCGCTCCCATTGCAATACACAGTGCAAATACCACTCGCGTCTGTTCCCAGCAAGTACAGTGTATTGGACTGAAGCAGAGCTACTGTTCTTGTCAGTTTCCTAAGAAGAGTTGAACTAGATATGGCCCCTGTGTGTAGGAAGCACAGTTCTTTTGTTCTGAGCAAGCTCATTGTTCGGACCCCATAGGAAACACAATAGAGTAGAAGAGTGCTCTTCTCTCAAAAGCAGAGTGTGTTTCTTGTAAGGCGAGCTAGTGTTTGTTTCCCAGTAATAAATGGAGTTGAATCCCTTTCAGTTTCTGGTCCTATGTGCAAGAGGTGTTTTCTGATAAGAAGAGTCACTATTGCGCTCCCATTGTCATACAGAGGACAAATAGCACTGGTGTCTGTTCCCTGCATGTACAGTGTATTGGACTGAAGAGGATCTACTGTTCTTGTCAGTTTCCTAAGCAGAATTGAACTAGATATGGCCCGTGTGTGGAGGAAGCACAGTTCTTTTGTTCTGAGCAAGCTCACTTTTCGGACCCCATAGGATACACAGTAGAGTAGAAGAGTGCTCTTTTCTCTAAAGCAGAGTGTGTTTCCTGTAAGGCGAGCTAGCGTTTGTTTCACAGTCCTAAATGGAGTTGAATCACATGCAGATTCTTGTCCTACAAGCAAGAGTTGTTTTCTGGTAAGAAGAGTCACTATTGTGCTCCAATTGTCATACACAAGGCAAATAGCACTGGCGTCTGTTCCCAGCATGTACAGTGTACTAGAATGAAGAGGATCTACTGTTCTTGTCAGTTTCCAAAGCAGAATTGAACTATATATGGCCGTATTTGTAGGAATCACAGTTCTTTTGTTCTGAGCAAACTCACTGCTCTGGCCCTATAGGAAACACAGTAGAGTAGAAGAGTGCTCTTTTCTCAGAAGCGGAGTGTGTTTCTTGTAAAGCGAGCTAGCCTTTGTTTCCCAGTCCTAAATGGAGTTGAATCACATGCAGTTTCTTGTCCTACGAGCAAGAGTTGTTTTCTGGTAAGAAGAGTTACTATTGTGCTCCCATTGTCATTCACAGGGCAAATAACACTGGCGTCTGTGCCCAGCATGTACACTGTTTTGGACTGAAGAGGATCTACTGTTCTTTTCAGTTTCCTAAGCATAATTGAACTAGATATGGCCGTATTTGTATGAAGCACAGTTCTTTTGTTCTGAGCAAGCTCACTGTTCTTGCCCTATAGGAAACACAGTAGAGTAGAAGAGTGCTCTCTTCTCAAAAGCAGAGTGTGTTTCTTTTAAGGTGAGCTAGCGTTTGTTTCCCAGTCCTAAATGGAGTTGAATCACATGCAGTTTTTGGTCCTATGAGCAAGAGTTGTTTTCTGGTAAGGAAAGTGACTCTTGCGCTCCCACTTCCATACACAGTGCAAATAGCACTCGCATCTGTTCCCAGCAACTACAGTGTATTGGACTGAAGAGGAGCTACTGTTCTTGTCAGTTTGCTAAGCAGAGTTAAAATAGATATGGCCCCTGTGTGTAGGAAGCACAGTTCTTTTGTTCTGAGCAAGCTCACTGTTTGGACCACATAGGAAACACAGAAAAGTAGAAGAGTGCTCTTTTCTCAAAAGCAGAGTGTGTTTCTTGTAAAGCGAGCTAGCATTTGTTTCCCAGTCCTAAATGGAGTTGAACCACATGCAGTTTATTGTCCTACGAGCAAGAGTTGTTTTCTGTTAAGAAGAGTCACTATTGCACTCCCATTGTCATACACAGGGAAAATAGCACTGGCGTCTGTTCCCAGCATGTACAGTGTATTGGACTGAAGAGGATCTACTGTTCTTTTCAGTTTCCTTAGCAGAATTGAACTAGATATGGCAGTATTTGTATGAAGCACAGTTCTTTTGTTCTGAGCAAGCTCACTGTTCTGGTCCTATAGGAAACACAGTAGAGTAGAAGAGTGCTCTTTTCTCAAAAGCAGAGTGTGTTTCTTGTAAGGCGAGCTAGTGTTTGTTTCCCAGTCCTAAATGGAGTTGAATCCCATGCAGTTTTTGGTCCTACGAGAAAGAGTTGTTTCTGGTAAGGAAAGTCACTATTTTGTTCCCATTTCCATACACAGTGCAAATAGCACTCGCATCTGTTCCCAGCAAATACAGTGTATTGGACTGAAGAGGAGCTAATGTTCTTGTCAGTTTCCTAAGCAGAGTTGAACTAGATATGGCCCCTGTGTGTAGGAAGCACAGTTCTTTTGTTCTGAGCAAGCTCACTTTTCTGACCCCTTAGGAAACACAGTAGAGTAGAAGAGTGCTCTTTTCTCAAAAGCAGAGTGTGTTTCTTGTAAGGCGAGCTAGCGTTTGTTTCCCATTCCTAAATGGAGTTGAATCACATGCAGTTTTTGGTCCTACGAGCAAGAGTTGTCTTCTGGTAAGGAAAGTCACTATTGCGCTCCCAATGCCATACACAGTGCAAACAGCACTCGCGTCTGTTCCCAGCAAGTACAGTGTATTGGACTGAAGAGGATCTACTGTTCTTTTCAGTTTCCTAAGCAGAATTGAACTAGATATGGCCGTATTTGTAGGAAGCACAGTTCTTTTGTTCTGAGCAAACACACTGTTCTGGCCCTATAGGAAACACAGTAGAGTAGAAGATTGCTCTTTTCTCAAAAGCAGAGTGTGTTTCTTGTAAGGCGAGCTAGCATTTGTTTCGCAGTCCTAAATGGAGTTGAATCACATGCAGTTTCTGGTCCTAACAGCAAGAGTTGTTTTCTGGTAAGGAAAGTCACTATTGCGCTGCCATTGCCATATACAGTGCAAATAGCACTCGCGTATGTTCCCAGCAAGTACAGTGTATTGGAATGAAGTGGAGCTACTATTCTTGTCAGTTTCCTAAGCAGAGTTGAACTAGATATGGCCCCTGTGTGTAGGAAGCACAGTTCTTTTGTTCTGAGCAAGCTCACTGTAAGGACCCCATAGGAAACACAGTAGAGTAGAAGAGTGCTCTTTTCTCAAAAGCAGAGTGTGTTTCTTGTAAGGCGAGCTAGTGTTTGTTTCCCAGTGAGAAATGGAGTTGAATCCCATGCAGTTTCTGGTCCTACGTGCAAGAGGTGTTTTCTGATAAGAAGAGTCACTATAGCGCTCCCATTGTCATACAGAGGACAAATAGCACTAGCGTCTGTTCCCTGCATGTACAGTGTATTGGACTGAAGAGGATCTACTGTTCTTGTCAGTTTCCTAAGCAGAATTGAACTAGATATGGCCGAATTTGTATGAAGCACTGTTCTTTTGTTCTGAGCAAGCTCACTTTTCAGACCCCATAGGAAACACAGTAGAGTAGAAGAGTGCTCTTTTCTCAAAATGAGAGTGTGTTTCTTGTAAGGCAAGCTAGCGTTTGATTCCCAGTCCTAAATGGAGTTGAATCACATGCTGTTTTTGGTCCTACGAGCAAGAGTTGTTTTCTGGTAAGAAGAGTCACTATTGTGCTCCCATTGTCATTAACAGGGCAAATAACACTGGCATCTGTTCCCAGCATGTACACTGTATGGGACTGAAGAGGATCTACTGTTCTTTTCAGTTTCCTAAGCATAATTGAAATAGATATGGCCGTATTTGTATGAAGCACAGTTCTTTCGTTCTGAGCAAGCTCACTGTTCTGGCCCTATAGGAAACACAGTAAAGTAGAAGAGTGCTCTTTTCTCAAAAGCAGAGTGTGTTTCTTGTAAGGCAAGCTAGCGTTTGTTTCCCAGTACTAAATGGAGTTGAATCACATCCTGTTTTTGGTCCTACGAGCAAGAGTTTTTTCTGGTAAGGAAAGTCACTATTGCGCTCCCATTGTCACACACAGGGAAAATAGCACTGGCGTCTGTTCCCAGCATGTACACTGTATTGGACTGAAGAGGATCTACTGTTCTTTTCAGTTTCCTAAGCAGAATTGAACTAGATATGGCCGTATTTGTATGAAGCACAGTTCTTTTGTTCTGAGCAAACACACTGTTCTGTCCTATAGGAAACAGTAGAGTAGAAGAGTGCTCTTTCCTCAAAAGCAGAGTGTGTTTCTTGTAAGGCGAGCTAGTGTTTGTTTCCCAGTCCTAAATTGAGTTGAATCACATGCAGTTTTTGGTCCGATGAGCAAGAGTTGTTTTCTGGTAAGGAAAGTCATTATTGTGCTCCCATTGCCATACACAGTGCAAATAGCACTGGCGTCTGTTCCCTGCAAGTACAGTGTATTGCACTGAAGAGGAGCTACTGTTCTTGTCAGTTTCCTAAGCAGAGTTGAACTAGATATGGCCCCTGTGTGTAGGAAGCACAGTTCTTTTGTTCTGAGCAAGCTAACTTTTCGGAACCCTTAGGAAACACAGTAGAGTAGAAGAGTGCTCTTTTCTCAAAAGCAGAGTGTGTTTCTTGTAAGTCGAGCTAGCGTTTGTTTCCCAGTCCTAAATGGAGTTGAATCACATGCAGTTTCTTGTCCTATGAGCAAGAGTTGTTTTCTGGTAAGAAGAGTCACTATTGCGCTCCCATTGTCATACACAGGGCAAATAGAACTGGCGTCTGTTCCCAGCATGTACAGTGTATTCGACTGAAGAGGATCTACTGTTCTTGTCAGTTTCCTAAGCAGAATTGAAATAGATATGGCCGTATTTGTAGGAAGCACAGTTCTTTTGTTCTGAGCAAACTCACTTTTCTGGCTTTACAGGAAACACAGTAGAGTAGAAGAGTGCTCTTTTCTCAAAAGGAGAGTGTGTTTCTTGTAATGCGAACTAGTGTTTGTTTCCCAGTCAGAAATGGAGTTGAATCCCATGCAGTTTCTGGTCCTATGAGCAAGAGTTGTTTTCTGGTAAGAAGAGTCACTATTATGCTCCCATTGTCATACACAGGGCAAATAGCCCTGGCGTCTGTTCCCAGCAAGTACAGTGTATTGGACTGAAGCAGAGCTACTGTTCTTGTCAGTTTCCTAAGCAGAGCTGAACTAGATATGGCCCCTGTGTGTAGGAAGCACAATTCTTTTGTTCTGAGCAAGCTCAAAGTTCGGACCCCATAGAAAACACATTAGAGTAGAAGAGTGCTCTTTTCTAAAAAGCAGAGTGTGTTTCTTGTAAGGCGAGCTAGTGTTTGTTTCCCAGTCCTAAATGGAGTTGAATCACATACAGTTTTTGGTCCTACGAGCAAGAGTTGTTTTCTGGTAAGGAAAGTCACTATTGCACTCCCATTGCCATACACTTTTCAAATAGCACTCATGTCTGTTCCCAGCATGTACAGTGTATTGGACTGAAGAGGAGCTACTGTTCTTGTCAGTTTCCTAAGCAGAGTTGAACTAGATATGGCCCGTGTGTGTAGGAAGCACAGTTCTTTTGTTCTGAGCAAGCTCAGTGTTCGGAACCCATATGAACCACAGTAGAATAGAAGACTGCTCTTTTCTCAAAAGCAGAGTGTGTTTCTTGTAAGGCGAGCTAGAGTTTGTTTCCCAGTCCTAATTGGAGTTGAATCACATGCAGATTTTGGTCCTATGAGCAAGAGTTGTTTTCTCGTAAGCAAAGTACACTATTGTGCTCCCATTGCCATACACAGTGCAAATAGCACTGGCGTCTGTTCTAGCAAGTACAGTGTATTGGACTGAAGAGGAGCTACTGTTCTTGTCAGTTTCCTAAGCAGAGTTGAACTAGATATGGCCCGTGTGTGTAGGAAGCACAGTTCTTTTATTCTGAGCAAGCTCAATGTTCGGACCCCATATGAACCACAGTAGAATAGAAGACTGCTCTTTTCTCAAAAGCAGAGTGTGTTTCTTGTAAGGCGAGCTAGCATTTGTTTCCCAGTCCTAAATGGAGTTGAATCACATGCAGTGTTTGGTCCTACGAACAAGAGTTGTTTTCTGGTAAGGAAAGTCACTATTGTGCTCCCTTTGCCATACACAGTGCAAATACCACTCGCGTCTGTTCCTAGCAAGTACAGTGTATTGGACTGAAGAGGAGCTACTGTTCTTGTCAGTTTCCTAAGCAGAGTTGAACTAGATATGGCCCCTGTGTGTAGGAAGCACAGTTCTTTTGTTCTGAGCAAGCTCACTTTTCGGAACCCTTAGGAAACACAGTAGAGTAGAAGAGTGCTCTTTTCTCAAAAGCAGAGTGTGTTTCTTGTAGGGAGAGCTAGCGTTTGTTTCCCAGTCCTAAATGGAGTTGAATCACATGCAGTTTCTTGTCCTATGAGCAAGAGTTGTTTTCTGGTAAGAAGAGTCACTATTGCGCTCCCATTGTCATACACAGGGCAAATAGAACTGGCGTCTGTTCCCAGCATATACAGTGTATTGGACTGAAGAGGATCTACTGTTCTTGTCAGTTTCCTAAGCAGAATTGAACTAGATATGGCCGTATTTGTAGGAAGCACAGTTCTTTTCTTCTGAGCAAACTCACTGATCTGGCCCTATAGGAAACACAGTAGAGTAGAAGAGTGCTCTTTTCTCAAAAGGAGAGTGTGTTTCTTGTAATGCGAACTAGTGTTTGTTTCCCAGTCAGAAATGGAGTTGAATACCATGCAGTTTCTGGTCCTACGAGCAAGAGTTGTTTTCTGGTAAGAAGAGTCATTATTACGCTCCCATTGTCATACACAGGGCAAATAGCACTGGCGTCTGTTCCCAGCAAGTAGAGTGTATTGGACTGGAGCGTGAGATACTGTTCTCGTCAGTTTCCTAAGCAGAGCTGAACTAGATATGGCTCCTGTGTGTAGGAAGCACAGTTCTTTTGTTCTGAGCAAGCTCAATGTTCGGACCCCATAGAAAACACAATAGAGTAGAAGAGTGCTCTTTTCTCAAAAGCAGAGCAAGTTTCTTGTAAGGCGAGCTAGTGTTTGTTTCCCAGTCCTAAATGGAGTTGAATCACATACAGTTTTTGGTCCTACGAGCAAGAGTTGTTTTCTGGTAAGGAAAGTCACTGTTGCACTCCCATTGCCATACACAGTTCAAATAGCACTCGTGTCTGTTCCCAGCAAGTACAGTGTATTGGACTGAAGCGGAGCTACTGTCCTAGTCAGTTTCCTACGCAGAGTTGAAGTAGATATGGCCCGTGTGTATAGGATGCCCAGTTCTTTTGTTCTGAGCAAGCTCAGTGTTCGGACCCCATATGAACCACAGTAGAATAGAACACTGCTGTTTTCTCAAAAGCAGAGTGTGTTTCTTGTAAGGCGAGCTAGAGTTTGTTTCCCAGTCCTAAAGGAAGTTGAATCCCATGCAGTTTTTGGTCCTACGACCAAGAGTTGTTTTCTGGTAAGAAGAGTCACTATTGCGCTCCCATTGTCATACACAGGGCAAATAGCACTGGCGTCTGTTCCCAGCATGTACAGTGTATTGGACTGAAGAGGATCTACTGTTCTTGTCAGTTTCCTAAGCAGAATTGAACTAGATATGGCCCCTGTGTGTAGGAAGCACAGTTCTTTTGTTCTGAGCAAACTCACTGTTCTGGCCCTATAGGAGACACAGTAGAGTAGAAGAGTGCTCTTTTCTCAAAAGCAGAGTGTGTTTCTTGTAAGGCGAGCTAGCGTTTGTTTCCCAGTCCTAAGTGGAGTTGAATCTCATGCAGTTTTTGGTCCTATGTGCAAGAGTTGTTTTCTGGTAAGGAAAGTCACTATTGCGCTCCCATTTCCATACTCAGTGCAAATAGCACTTGCATCTGTTCCCAGCAAGTACAGTGTATTGGACTGAAGCGGAGCTACTGTTCTTGTCAGTTTGCTAAGCAGAGTTGAACTAGATATGGCCCGTGTGTATAGAAAGCACAGTTCTTTTTTTCTGAGCAAGCTCACGGTTCGGACCCCATAGGAAACACAGTCGAGTAGAAGAGTGCTCTTTTCTCAAAAGCAGAGTGTGTTTCTTGAACGACGAGCTAGCGTTTGTTTCCCAGTCCTAAATGGAGTTGAATCACATGCAGTTTATTGTCCTACGAGCAAGAGTTGTTTTCTGGTAAAAAGAGTCACTTTTGCGCTCCCATTGTCATACACAGGGCATATAGCACTGGCGTCTGTTCCCAGCTTGTACAGTGTATTGGACTGAAGAGGATCTACTGTTCTTGTCAGTTTCCTTAGCATAATTGAACTAGATATGGCAGTATTTGTATGAAGCACAGTTCTTTTGTTCTGAGCAAGCTCACTGTTCTGGTCCTATAGGAACTACAGTGGAGTAGAAGAGTGCTCTTTTCTCAAAAGCAGAGTGTGTTTCTTGTATGGCGAGCTAGTGTTTGTTTCCCAGTCAGAAATGGAGTTGAATCCCATGCAGTTTCTGGTCCTACGAGCAAGAGTTGTTTTCTGGTAAGAAGAGTCACTATTATGCTCCCTTTGTCATACACAGGGCAAATAGCACTGGCGTCTGTTCCCAGCAAGTACAGTGTATTGGACTGAAGCGGAGCTACTGTTCTTGTCAGTTTCCTAAGCAGAGCTGAACTAGATATGTCCCCTGTGTGTAGGAAGCACAGTTCTTTTGTTCTGAGCAAGCTCAATGTTCGGACCCCATAGAAAACACATTAGAGTAGAAGAGTGCTCTTTTCTCAAAAGCAGAGTGTGTTTCTTGTAAGACAACCTAGCATTTGTTTCCCAGTCCTAAATGGAGTTTAAACACATGCAGTTTATTGTCCTATGAGCAAGAGTTGTTTTCTGGTAAGAAGAGTCACTATTGTGCTCCCATTGTCATACACAGGGCATATAGCACTGGCGTCTGTTCCCAGCATGTACAGTGTATTGGACTGAAGAGGATCTACTGTTCTTGTCAGTTTCCTTAGCAGAATTGAACTAGATATGGCAGTATTTGTATGAAGCACAGTTCTTTTGTTCTGAGCAAGCTCACTCTTTTGGTCCTATAGGAAACACAGTAGAGTAGAATAGTGCTCTTTTCTCAAAAGCAGAGTGTGTTTCTTGTATGGCGAGCTAGTGTTTGTTTCCCAGTCAGAAATGGAGTTGAATCCCATGCAGTTTCTGGTCCTACGAGCAAGAGTTGTTTTCTGCTAAGAAGAGTCACTATTACGCTCCCTTTGTCATACACAGGGCAAATAGCACTGGGGTCTGTTCCCAGCAAGTACAGTGTATTGGACTGAAGCGGAGCTACTGTTCTTGTCAGTTTCCTAAGCAGAGCTGAACTAGATATGGCCCCTGTGTGTAGAAAGCACAGTTCTTTTGTTCTGAGCAAGCTCAATGTTCGGACCCCATAGAAAACACATTAGAGTAGAAGAGTGCTCTTTTCTCAAAAGCAGAGTGTGTTTCTTGTAAGGCGAGCTAGTGTTTGTTTCCCAATCCTAAATGGAGTTGAATCCCATGCAGTTTTTGGTCCTACGAGCAAGAGGTGTTTTCTGGTGAAAAAAAGTCACTATTGCGCTCCCTTGCCATATACAGTGTAAATAGCACTCGCGTCTGTTCCCAGCAAGTACAGTGTATTGGACTGAAGAGGATCTACTGTTCTTGTCAGTTTCCTAAGCAGAATTGAACTAGATATGGCCGTATTTGTAGGAAGCACAGTTCTTTTGTTCTGAGCAAACTCACTGTTCTTGCCCTATAGCAAACACAGTAGAGTAGAAGAGTGCTCTTTTCTCAAAAGCAGAGTGTGTTTTTAGTAAGGCGACCTAGCGTTTGTTTCCCAGTTCTAAATGAAGTTGAATCACATCCAGTTTCTGGTCCTACGAGCAAGAGTTGTTTTCTGGTAAGAAGAGTCACTATTGCGCTCCCATTTTCATACACAGGGCAAATAGCACTGGCGTCTGTTCCCAGCATGTACAGTGTATTGGACTGAAGAGGATCTACTGTTCTTGTCAGTTTCCTAAGCAGAGTTGAACTAGATATGGCCCCTGTGTGTAGGAAGCACAGTTCTTTTGTTCTCAGCAAGCTCACTGTTCGGACACCATATGAACCACAGTGAAATAGAAGACTGCTCTTTTCTCAAAAGCAGAGTGTGTTTCTTGTAAGGTGAGCTAGCGTTTGTTTCCCTGTCCTAAATGGAGTTGAATCTCATGCAGTTTTTGGTCCTACGAGCAAGAGTTGTTTACTCGTAAGCAAAGTCACTATTGCGCTCCCATTGCCATACACAGTGCAAATAGCACTCGCGTCTGCTCCCAGCAAGTACAGTGTATTGGACTGAAGAGGAGCTACTGTTCTTGTCAGTTTCCTAAGCAGAGTTGAACTGGATATGTCCCGTGTGTAGGAAGCACAGTTCTTTTGTTCTGAGTAAGCTCAATGTTCGGACACCATATGAACCACAGTAGAATAGAAGACTGCTCCTTTTTCTCAAAAGCAGAGTGTGTTTCTTGTAAGGCGAGCTAGAGTTTGTTTCCCAGTCCTAAATGGAGTTGAATCACATGCAGTTTTTGTTCCTATGAGCAAGAGTTGTTTTCTCGTAATCAAAGTCACTATTGCGCTCCCATTGCCATACACAGTGCAAATAGCACTCGCGTCTGTTCCCAGCAAGTACAGTGTATTGGACTGAAGAGGAGCTACTGTTCTTGTCAGTTTCCTAAGCAGAGTTGAACTAGATATGGCCCATATGTGTAGGAAGCCCAGTTCTTTTGTTCTGAGCAAGCTCAATGTTCGGACCCCATATGAACCACAGTGAAATAGAAGACTGCTCTTTTCTCAAAAGCAGAGTGTGTTTCTTGTAAGGCGAGCTAGCGTTTGTTTCCCAGTCCTAAATGGAGTTGAATCACATGTAGTTTCTTGTCCTACGAGGAAGAGTTGTTTTCTGGTAAAAAGAGTCACTGTTGCGCTCCCATTGTCATACACAGGGCAAATAGCACTGGCGTCTGTTCCCAGCATGTACAGTGCATTGGACTGAAGAGGAGCTACTGTTCTTGTCAGTTTCCTAAGCAGAATTGAACTAGATATGGCCGTATTTGTAGGAACACAGTAATATTGTTCTGAGCAAACTCACTGTTCTGGCCCTATAGGAAACACAGGAGAGTAGAAGAGTGCTCTTTTCTCAAAAGCAGAGTGTATTTCTTGTAAGGAGAGCTAGCGTTTGTTTCCCAGTCCTAAATGGAGTTGAATTACATGCAGTTTTTGGTACTACTAGCACGAGTTGTTTTCTGGTAAGGAAAGTCACTATTGCGCTCCCATTTCCATACACAGTGCAAATAGCACTCGCATCTGTTCCCAGGAAGTACAGTGTATTGGACTGAAGCAGACCTACTGTTCTTGTCAGTTTGCTAAGCAGAGTTGAACTAGATATGGCCCCTGTGTGTAGGAAGCACAGTTCGTTTGTTCTAAGCAAGCTCACTGTTCGGACCACATAGGAAACACAGAAGAGTAGAAGAGTGCTCTTTTCTCAAAAGCAGAGTGTGTTTCTTGTAAGGCGAGCTAGTGTTTGTTCCCCAGTCAGAAATGGAGTTGAATCCCATGCAGTTTTTGTTCCTACGAGGAAGAGGTGTTTTCTGATAAGAAGAGTCACTATTGCGCTCCTATTTCTATACACAGTACAAATAGGACTCGCGTCTGTTCCCAGCTAGTACAGTGTATTGGACTGAAGAGGAGCTACCGTTCTTGTCAGTTTCCTAAGCAGAGTTGAACTAGATATGGCCCGTGTGTGTAGGAAGCACAGTTCTTTTGTTCTGAGCAAGCTCACTGTTCGGACCCCATAGGAAACACAGTAGAGCAGAAGAGTGCTCTTTTCTCAAAAGCAGATTGTGTTTCTTGTAAATCAAGCTAGCATTTGTTTCCCAGTACTAAATGGAGTTGAATCACATCCTGTTTTTGGTCTTACGAGCAAGAGTTGTTTCCTGGTAAGGAAAGTCACTATTGCACTCCCATTGTCAGACAAAGGGCAAATAGCACTGGCGTCTGTTCCCAGCATGTACAGTGTATTGGACTGAAGAGGATCTACTGTTCTTGTCAGTTTCCTAAGCAGAATTGTCCTAGATATGGCCGTATTTGTAGGAAGCACAGTTCTTTTGTTCTGAGCAAACTCACTGTTCTGGCCCTATAGGAAACACAGTAGAGTAGAAGAGTGCTCTTTTCTCAAAAGCAGAGTGTGTTTCTTGTAAGGCGAGCTAGCGTTTCTTTTCCAGTCATAAATGGAGTTGAATCCCATGCAGTTTCTGGTCCTACCAGCAAGAGTTGTTTTCTGGTAAGGAAAGAAACTATTGCGCTCCCATTTCCATACACAGTGCAAATAGCACTCGCATCTGTTCCCAGCAAGTAGAGTGTATTGGACTGAAGCGGAGCTACTGTTCTTGTCAGTTTCCTAAGCAGAGTTGAACTAGATATGGCCCCTGTGTGTAGAAAGCACAGTTTTTTTTTTCTGAGCAAGCTCACTGTTCGCACACCATAGGAAAAACAGTTGAGTAGAAGAGTGCTCTTTTCTCAAAAGCAGAGTGTGTTTCTTGTAAGGCAAGCTAGCGTTTGTTTCCCAGTCCTAAATGGAGTTGAAACACATGTAGTTTATTGTCCTACGAGCAAGAGTTTTTTTCTGGTAAGAAGAGTCACTATTGTGCTCCCATTGTCATACACAGGGCAAATAGCACTGGCGTCTGTTCCCAGCATGTACAGTGTATTGGACTGAAGAGGATCTACTGTTCTTTACAGTTTCCTAAGCAGAGTTGAACTAGATATGGCCCCTGTGTGTAGGAAGCACAGTTCTATTGTTCTGAACAAGCTCACTGTTCGGGCCTCATAGGAAACACAGTAGAGTAGAAGAGTGCTCTTTTCTCAAAAGCAGAGTGTGTTTCTCGTAAGGCAAGCTAGTGTTTATTTCCCAGTCCTAAATGGAGTTGAATCACATCCTGTTTTTGGTCCTACGAGCAAGAGTTGTTTTCTGGTAAGGAAAGTCACTATTGCACTCCCATTGCCATACACAGTGCAAATAGCACTCGCATCTGTTCCCAGCAAGTACAGTGTATTGGACCGAAGAGGAGCTACTGTTCTTGTCAATTTCCTAAGCAGAGTTGAACTAGATATGGCCCCTGTGTGTAGGAAGCACAGTTCTTTTGTTCTGAGCAAGCTCACTGATCGGGCCCCATAGTATACACAGTAGAGTAGAAGAGTGCTCTTTTCTCAAAAGCAGAGTGTGTTTCTTGTAAGGAGAGCTAGCGTTTGTTTCCCAGTCCTAAATGGAGTTGAATCACATGCAGTTTTTGGTACTACGAGCAAGAGTTGTTTTCTGGTAAGGAAAGTCACTATTATGCACCCATTTCCATACACAGTGCAAATAGCACTCGCATCTGTTCCCAGGAAGTACAGTGTATTGGACTGAAGCGGAGCTACTGTTCTTGTCAGTTTGCTAAGCAGAGTTGAACTAGATATGGCCCCTGTGTGTAGGAAGCACAGTTCTTTTGTTCTGAGCAAGCTCACTGTTCGGACCACATAGGAAACACAGTAGAGCAGAAGAGTGCTCTTTTCTCAAAAGCAGAGTGTGTTTCTTGTAAGGCAAGCTAGCGTTTGTTTCCCAGTACTAAATTGAGTTGAATCACATCCTGTTTTTGGTCCTACGAGCAAGAGTTGTTTTCTGGTAAGGAAAGTCACTATTGCACTCCCATTGTCAGACACAGGACAAATAGCACTGGCGTCTGTTCCCAGCATGTACAGTGTATTGGACTGAACAGGAGCTACTGTTCTTTTTAGTTTCCTAAGCAGAATTGAACTAGATATGGCAGTATTTGTAGGAAGCACAGTTCTTTTGTTCTGAGCAACCTCACTCTTCTGACCCTATAAGAAACACAGTACAGTAGAAGAGTGCTCTTTTCTCAAAAGCAGAGTGTGTTTCTTGTAAGGCGAGATAGCGTTTGTTTCCCAGTCCTAAATGGAGTTGAATGACATGCAGTTTTTGGTCCTACGAGCAAGAGTTGTTTTCTCGTAATCAAAGTCACTATTGCGCTCCCATTGCCATACACAGTGCAAATAGCACTCGCGTGTGTTCCCAGCAAGTACAGTGTATTGGACTGAAGAGGAGCTACATTTCTTGTCAGTTTCCTAAGCAGAGTTGAACTAGATATGGCCCATGTGTGTAGGAAGCCCAGTTCTTTTGTTCTGAGCAAGCTCAATGTTCGGACGCCATATGAACCACAGTAGAATAGAAGACTGCTCTTTTCTCAAAAGCAGAGTGTGTTTCTTGTAAGGCGAGCTAGCGTTTGTTTCCCAGTCCTAAATGCAGTTGAATCACATGCAGTTTTTGGTCCTACGAGCAAGAGTTGTTTTCTGGTAAGGAAAGTCACTATTGCGCTCCCTTTGCCATACACAGTGCAAATAGCACTCGCGTCTTTTCGCAGCAAGTACAGTGTATTGGACTGAAGAGGAGCTACTGTTCTTGTCAGTTTCCTAAGCAGAGTTGAACTAGATAGGGCCCATGTGTGTAGGAAGCACAGTTCTTTTGTTCTGAGCAAGCTCACTGTTCGGACCCCATAGGAAACACAGTAGAGTAGAAGAGTGTTCTTTTCTCAAAAGCAGAGTGTGTTTCTTGTAAGGCGAGCTAGCGTTTGTTTCCCAGTCCTAAATGGAGTTGAATCACATGCAGTTTCTTCTCCTACGAGCAAGAGTTGTTTTCTGGTAAAAAGAGTCACTGTTGCGCTCCCATTGTCATACACAGGGCAAATAGCACTGGCGTCTGTTCCCAGCATGTACAGTGTATTGGACTGAAGAGGATCTACTGTTCTTGTCAGTTTCCTAAGCAGAATTGAACTAGATATGGCCGTATTTGTAGGAAGCACAGTAATTTTGTTCTGAGCAAACTCACTGTTCTGGCCCTATCGGAAACACAGTAGAGTAGAAGAGTGCTCTTTTCTCAAAAGCAGAGTGTGTTTCTTGTAAGGCGAGCTAGCGTTTGTTTCCCAGTCCTAAATGGAGTTGAATCACATGCAGTTTTTGATACTACGAGCAAGAGTTGTTTTCTGGTAAGGAAAGTCACTATTGCGCTCCCATTTACATACACAGTGCAAATAGCACTCGCATCTGTTCCCAGGAAGTACAGTGTATTGGACTGAAGCGGAGCTACTGTTCTTGTCAGTTTGCTAAGCAGAGTTGAACTAGATATGGCCCCTGTGTGTAGGAAGCACAGTTCTTTTGTTCTGAGCAAGCTCACTGTTCGGACAACATAGGAAACACAGAAGAGTAGAAGAGTGCTCTTTTCTCAAAAGCAGAGTGTGTTTCTTGTAAGGCGAGCTAGTGTTTGTTCCCCAGTCAGAAATGGAGTTGAATCCCATGCAGTTTTTGTGCCTACGAGGAAGAGGTGTTTTTTGATAAGAAGAGTCACTATTGCGCTCCTATTTCTATACACAGTACAAATAGGACTCCCGTCTGTTCCCAGCTAGTACAGTGTATTGGACTGAAGAGGAGCTACCGTTCTTGTCAGTTTCCTAAGCACAGTTGAACTAGATATGGCCCGTGTGTGTAGGAAGCACAGTTCTTTTGTTCTGAGCAAGCTCACTGTTCGGACCCCATAGGAAACACAGTAGAGCAGAAGAGTGCACTTTTCTCAAAAGCAGAGTGTTTTTCTTGTAAGGAAAGCTAGCGTTTGTTTCCCATTACTAAATCGAGTTGAATCACACCCTGTTTTTGGTCCTACGAGCAAGAGTTGTTTTCTGGTAAGGAAAGTCACTATTGGGCTCCCATTGTCAGACACAGGGCAAATAGCACTGGCGTCTGTTCCCAGCATGTACAGTGTATTGGACTGAAGAGGATCTGCAGTTCTTGTAAGTTTCCTAAGCAGAATTGAACTAGATATGGCCGTATTTGTAGGAAGCACAGTTCTTTTGTTCTGAGCAAGCTCACTCTTCTGGCCCTATAGGAAACAGAGTAGAGTAGAAGAGTGCTCTTTTCTCAAAAGCAGAGTGTGTTTCTTGTAAGGCGAGCTAGCGTTTGTTTCCCAGTCCTAAATGGAGTTGAATCCCATGCACTTTCTGGTCCTAGAAGCAAGAGTTGTTTTCTGGTAAGGAAAGACACTATTGCGCTCCCATTTCCATACACAGTGCAAATAGCACTCGCATCTGTTCCCAGCCAGTACAGTGTATTGGACTGAAGCGGAGCTACTGTTCTTGTCAGTTTCCTAAGCAGAGTTGAACTAGATATGGCCCCTGTGTGTAGAAAGCACAGTTCTTTTTTTCTGAGCAAGCTCACTGTTCAGACACCATAGGAAAAACAGTTGAGTAGAAGAGTGCTCTTTTCTCAAAAGCAGAGTGTGTTTCTTGTAAGGCGAGCAAGCGTTTGTTTCCCAGTCCTAAATGGAGTTGAAACACATGCAGTTTATTGTCCTATGAGCAAGAGTTGTTTTCTGGTAAGAAGAGTCACTATTGCGCTCCCATTGTCATACACAGGGCAAATAGCACTGGCGTCTGTTCCCAGCATGTACAGTGTATTGGACTGAAGAGGATCTACTGTTCTTTTCAGTTTCCTAAGCAGAATTGTCCTAGATATGGCCGTATTTGTAGGAAGCACAGTTCTTTTGTTCTGAGCAAACTCACTGTTCTGGCCCTATAGGAAACACAGTAGAGTAGAAGAGTGCTCTTTTCTCAAAAGCAGAGTGTGTTTCTTGTAAGGAGAGCTAGCGTTTGTTTCCCAGTCCTAAATGGAGTTGAATCACATGCAGTTTTTGTTCCTACGAGCAAGAGTTGTTTTCTGGTAAGGAAAGTCACTATTGTGCTCTCATTTCCATACACAGTGCAAATAGCACTCGCATCTGTTCCCAGCAAGTACAGTGTATTGGACTGAAGGGGATCTACTGTTCTTGTCAGTTTCCAAACCAGAGTTGAACAAGATATGGCCCCTGTGTGTAGGAAGCACAGTTCTTTTGTTCTGAGCAAGCTCACTGTTCGGACCCCATAGAAAACACATTAGAGTAGAAGAGTGCTCTTTTCTCAAAAGCAGAGTGTGTTTCTTGTAAGGCGAGCTAGCGTTTGTTTCCCAGTCCTAAATGGAGTTGAATCACATGCAGTTTTTGGTCCTACGAGCAAGAGTTATTTTCTCGTAAGCAAAGTCACTGTTGCGCTCCCATTGCCATATACAGTGCAAATAGCACTCGTGTCTGTTCCCACCAAGTACAGTGTATTGAACTGAAGAGGAGCTACTGTTCTTGTCAGTTTCCTAAGCAGAGTTGAACTAGATATGGCCCCTGTGTGTAGGAAGCACAGTTCTATTGTTCTGAAGAAGCACACTGTTCGGACCCCATAGGAAACACAGTAGAGTAGAAGAGTGCTCTTTTCTCAAAAGCAGAGTGTGTTTCTAGTAAGGCAAGCTAGTGTTTATTTCCCAGTCCTAAATGGAGTTGAATCACATCCTTTTTTTGGTCCTACGAGCAAGAGTTGTTTTCTGGTAAGGAAAGTAACTATTGCACTCCCATTGCCATACACAGTGCAAATAGCACTCGCGTCTGTTCCCAGCAAGTACAGTGTATTGGACCGAAGAGGAGCTACTGTTCTTGTCAATTTCCTAAGCAGAGTTGAACTAGATATGGCCCCTGTGTGTAGGAAGCACAGTTCTTTTGTTCTGAGCAAGCTCACTGATCGGGCCCCATAGTATACACAGTAGAGTAGAAGAGTGCTCTTTTCTCAAAAGCAGAGTGTGTTTCTTGTAAGGAGAGCTAGCGTTTGTTTCCCAGTCCTAAATGGAGTTGAATCACATGCAGTTTTTGGTACTACGAGCAAGAGTTGTTTTCTGGTAAGGAAAATCACGATTAGGCACCCATTTCCATACACAGTGCAAATAGCACTCGCATCTGTTCCCAGGAAGTACAGTGTATTGGACTGAAGCGGAGCTACTGTTCTTGTCAGTTTGCTAAGCAGAGTTGAACTAGATATGGCCCCTGTGTGTAGGAAGCACAGTTCTTTTGTTCTGAGCAAGCTCACTGTTCGGACCACATAGGAAACACAGAAGAGTAGAAGAGTGCTCTTTTCTCAAAAGCAGAGTGTGTTACTTGTAAGGAGAGCTAGTGTTTGTTCCCCAGTCAGAAATGGAGTTGAATCCCATGCAGTTTTTGTTCCTACGAGGAAGAGGTGTTTTCTGATAAGAAGAGTCACTATTGCGCTCCTATTTCTATACACAGTACAAATAGGACTCGCGTCTGTTCCCAGCTAGTACAGTGTATTGGACTGAAGAGGAGCTACCGTTCTTGTCAGTTTCCTAAGCAGAGTTGAACTAGATATGGCCCGTGTGTGTAGGAAGCACAGTTCTTTTGTTCTGAGCAAGCTCACTGTTCGGACCCCATAGGAAACACAGTAGAGCAGAAGAGTGCTCTTTTCTCAAAAGCAGAGTGTGTTTCTTGTAAGGCAAGCTAGCGTTTGTTTCCCAGTACTAAATGGAGTTGAATCACATCCTGTTTTTGGTCCTACGAGCAAGAGTTGTTTTCTGGTAAGGAAAGTCACTATTGCGCTCCCATTGTCAGACACAGGACAAATAGCACTGGCGTCTGTTCCCAGCATGTACAGTGTATTGGACTGAACAGGAGCTACTGTTCTTTTCAGTTTCCTAAGCAGAATTGAACTAGATATCGCAGTATTTGTAGGAAGCACAGTTCTTTTGTTCTGAGCAAGCTCACTCTTCTGACCCTATAAGAAACACAGTACAGTAGAAGAGTGCTCTTTTCTCAAAAGCAGAGTGTGTTTCTTGTAAGGCAAGCTAGCGTTTGTTTCCCAGTCCTAAATGGAGTTGAATGACATGCAGTTTTTGGTCCTACGAGCAAGAGTTGTTTTCTCGTAATCAAAGTCACTATTGCGCTCCCATTGCCATACACAGTGCAAATAACACTCGCGTCTGTTCCCAGCAAGTACAGTGTATTGGACTGAAGAGGAGCTACTGTTCTTGTCAGTTTCCTAAGCAGAGTTGAACTAGATATGGCCCATGTGTGTAGGAAGCCCAGTTCTTTTGTTCTGAGCAAGCTCAATGTTCGGACCCCATATGAACCACAGTAGAATAGAAGACTGCTCTTTTCTCAAAAGCAGAGTGTGTTTCTTGTAAGGCGAGCTAGCGTTTGTTTCCCAGTCCTAAATGCAGTTGAATCACATGCAGTTTTTGGTCCTACGAGCAAGAGTTGTTTTCTGGTAAGGAAAGTCACTATTGCGCTCCCTTTGCCATACACAGTGCAAATAGCACTCGCGTCTTTTCGCAGCAAGTACAGTGTATTGGACTGAAGAGGATCTACTGTTCTTGTCAGTTTCCTAAGCAGAGTTGAACTAGATGTGGCCCCTGTGTGTAGAAAGCACAGTTCTTTTTTTCTGAGCAAGCTCACTGTTCAGACACCATAGGAAAAACAGTTGAGTAGAAGAGTGCTCTTTTCTCAAAAGCAGAGTGTGTTTCTTGTAAGGCGAGCAAGCGTTTGTTTCCCAGTCCTAAATGGAGTTGAAACACATGCAGTTTATTGTCCTATGAGCAAGAGTTGTTTTCTGGTAAGAAGAGTCACTATTGCGCTCCCATTGTCATACACAGGGCAAATAGCACTGGCGTCTGTTCCCAGCATGTACAGTGTATTGGACTGAAGAGGATCTACTGTTCTTTTCAGTTTCCTAAGCAGAATTGTCCTAGATATGGCCGTATTTGTAGGAAGCACAGTTCTTTTGTTCTGAGCAAACTCACTGTTCTGGCCCTATAGGAAACACAGTAGAGTAGAAGAGTGCTCTTTTCTCAAAAGCAGAGTGTGTTTCTTGTAAGGAGAGCTAGCGTTTGTTTCCCAGTCCTAAATGGAGTTGAATCACATGCAGTTTTTGTTCCTATGAGCAAGAGTTGTTTTCTGGTAAGGAAAGTCACTATTGCGCTCTCATTTCCATACACAGTGCAAATAGCACTCGCATCTGTTCCCAGCAAGTACAGTGTATTGGACTGAAGGGGATCTACTGTTCTTGTCAGTTTCCAAACCAGAGTTGAACAAGATATGGCCCCTGTGTTTAGGAAGCACAGTTCTTTTGTTCTGAGCAAGCTCACTGTTCGGACCCCATAGAAAACACATTAGAGTAGAAGAGTGCTCTTTTCTCAAAAGCAGAGTGTGTTTCTTGTAAGGCGAGCTAGCGTTTGTTTCCCAGTCCTAAATGGAGTTGAATCACATGCAGTTTTTGGTCCTACGAGCAAGAGTTATTTTCTCGTAAGCAAAGTCACTGTTGCGCTCCCATTGCCATATACAGTGCAAATAGCACTCGTGTCTGTTCCCACCAAGTACAGTGTATTGAACTGAAGAGGAGCTACTGTTCTTGTCAGTTTCCTAAGCAGAGTTGAACTAGATATGGCCCATGTGTGTAGGAAGCACAGTTCTATTGTTCTGAAGAAGCACACTGTTCGGACCCCATAGGAAACACAGTAGAGTAGAAGAGTGCTCTTTTCTCAAAAGCAGAGTGTGTTTCTAGTAAGGCAAGCTAGTGTTTATTTCCCAGTCCTAAATGGAGTTGAATCACATCCTTTTTTTGGTCCTACGAGCAAGAGTTGTTTTCTGGTAAGGAAAGTAACTATTGCACTCCCATTGCCATACACAGTGCAAATAGCACTCGCGTCTGTTCCCAGCAAGTACAGTGTATTGGACTGAAGAGGAGCTACTGTTCTTGTCAATTTCCTAAGCAGAGTTGAACTAGATATGGCCCCTGTGTGTAGGAAGCACAGTTCTTTTGTTCTGAGCAAGCTCACTGATCGGGCCCCATAGTATACACAGTAGAGTAGAAGAGTGCTCTTTTCTCAAAAGCAGAGTGTGTTTCTTGTAAGGAGAGCTAGCGTTTGTTTCCCAGTCCTAAATGGAGTTGAATCACATGCAGTTTTTGGTACTACGAGCAAGAGTTGTTTTCTGGTAAGGAAAGTCACTATTACGCACCCATTTCCATACACAGTGCAAATAGCACTCGCATCTGTTCCCAGGAAGTACAGTGTATTGGACTGAAGCGGAGCTACTGTTCTTGTCAGTTTGCTAAGCAGAGTTGAACTAGATATGGCCCCTGTGTGTAGGAAGCACAGTTCTTTTGTTCTGAGCAAGCTCACTGTTCGGACCACATAGGAAACACAGAAGAGTAGAAGAGTGCTCTTTTCTCAAAAGCAGAGTGTGTTTCTTGTAAGGAGAGCTAGTGTTTGTTCCCCAGTCAGAAATGGAGTTGAATCCCATGCAGTTTTTGTTCCTACGAGGAAGAGGTGTTTTCTGAAAAGAAGAGTCACTATTGCGCTCCTATTTCTATACACAGTACAAATAGGACTCGCGTCTGTTCCCAGCTAGTACAGTGTATTGGACTGAAGAGGAGCTACCGTTCTTGTCAGTCTTCCTAAGCAGAGTTGAACTAGATATGGCCCGTGTGTGTAGGAAGCACAGTTCTTTTGTTCTGAGCAAGCTCACTGTTCGGACCCCATAGGAAACACCAGTAGAGCAGAAGAGTGCTCTTTTCTCAAAGCAGAGTGTGTTTCTTGTAAGGCAAGCTAGCGTTTGTTTCCCAGTACTAAATGGAGTTGAATCACATCCTGTTTTTGGTCCTACGAGCAAGAGTTGTTTTCTGGTAAGGAAAGTCACTATTGCGCTCCCATTGTCAGACACAGGACAAATAGCACTGGCGTCTGTTCCCAGCATGTACAGTGTATTGGACTGAACAGGAGCTACTGTTCTTTTCAGTTTCCTAAGCAGAATTGAACTAGATATCGCAGTATTTGTAGGAAGCACAGTTCTTTTGTTCTGAGCAAGCTCACTCTTCTGACCCTATAAGAAACACAGTACAGTAGAAGAGTGCTCTTTTCTCAAAAGCAGAGTGTGTTTCTTGTAAGGCAAGCTAGCGTTTGTTTCCCAGTCCTAAATGGAGTTGAATGACATGCAGTTTTTGGTCCTACGAGCAAGAGTTGTTTTCTCGTAATCAAAGTCACTATTGCGCTCCCATTGCCATACACAGTGCAAATAACACTCGCGTCTGTTCCCAGCAAGTACAGTGTATTGGACTGAAGAGGAGCTACTGTTCTTGTCAGTTTCCTAAGCAGAGTTGAACTAGATATGGCCCATGTGTGTAGGAAGCCCAGTTCTTTTGTTCTGAGCAAGCTCAATGTTCGGACCCCATATGAACCACAGTAGAATAGAAGACTGCTCTTTTCTCAAAAGCAGAGTGTGTTTCTGTGTAAGGCGAGCTAGCGTTTGTTTCCCAGTCCTAAATGCAGTTGAATCACATGCAGTTTTTGGTCCTACGAGCAAGAGTTGTTTTCTGGTAAGGAAAGTCACTATTGCGCTCCCTTTGCCATACACAGTGCAAATAGCACTCGCGTCTTTTCGCAGCAAGTACAGTGTATTGGACTGAAGAGGAGCTACTGTTCTTGTCAGTTTCCTAAGCAGAGTTGAACTAGATAGGGCCCATGTTGTAGGAAGCACAGTTCTTTTGTTCTGAGCAAGCTCACTGTTCGGACCCCCATAGGAAACACAGTAGAGTAGAAGAGTGCTCTTTTCTCAAAAGCAGAGTGAGTGTTTCTTGTAAGGCGAGCTAGCGTTTGTTTCCCAGTCCTAAATGGAGTTGAATCACATGCAGTTTCTTGTCCTACGAGCAAGAGTTGTTTCATGGTAAAAGAGTCACTGTTGCGCTCCCATTGTCATACACAGGGCAAATAGCACTGGCGTCTGTTCCCAGCATGTACAGTGTATTGGACTGAAGAGGATCTACTGTTCTTGTCAGTTTCCTAAGCAGAATTGAACTAGATATGGCCGTATTTGTAGGAAGCACTGTAATTTTGTTCTGAGCAAACTCACTGTTCTGGCCCTATAGGAACACAGTAGAGTAGAAGAGTGCTCTTTTCTCAAAGCAGAGTGTGTTTGCTGTAAGGCGAGCTAGCGTTTGTTTCCCAGTCCTAAATGGAGTTGAATCACATGCAGTTTTTGATACTGCGAGCAAGAGTTGTTTTCTGGTAAGGAAAGTCACTATTGCGCTCCCATTTACATACACAGTGCAAATAGCACTCGCATCTCTTCCCAGGAAATACAGTGTATTGGACTGAAGCGGAGCTACTGTTCTTGTCAGTTTGCTAAGCAGAGTTGAACTAGATATGGCCCCTGTGTGTAGGAAGCACAGTTCTTTTGTTCTGAGCAAGCTCAATGTTCGGACAACATAGGAAACACAGAAGAGTAGAAGAGTGCTCTTTTCTCAAAAGCAGAGTGTGTTTCTTGTAAGGCGAGCTAGTGTTTGTTCCCCAGTCAGAAATGGAGTTGAATCCCATGCAGTTTTTGTGCCTACGAGGAAGAGGTGTTTTCTGATAAGAAGAGTCACTATTGCGCTCCTATTTCTATACACAGTACAAATAGGACTCCCGTCTGTTCCAGCTAGTACAGTGTATTGGACTGAAGAGGAGCTACCGTTCTTGTCAGTTTCCTAAGCACAGTTGAACTAGATATGGCCCCTGTGTGTAGAAAGCACAGTTCTTTTTTTCTGAGCAAGCTCACTGTTCAGACACCATAGGAAAAACAGTTGAGTAGAAGAGTGCTCTTTTCTCAAAAGCAGAGTGTGTTTCTTGTAAGGCGAGCAAGCGTTTGTTTCCAGTCCTAAATGGAGTTGAAACACATGCAGTTTATTGTCCTATGAGCAAGAGTTGTTTTCTGGTAAGAAGAGTCACTATTGCGCTCCCATTGTCATACACAGGGCAAATAGCACTGGCGTCTGTTCCAGCATGTACAGTGTATTGGACTGAAGAGGATCTACTGTTCTTTCAGTTTCCTAAGCAGAATTGTCCTAGATATGGCCGTATTTGTAGGAAGCACAGTTCTTTTGTTCTGAGCAAACTCACTGTTCTGGCCCTATAGGAAACACAGTAGAGTAGAAGAGTGCTCTTTTCTCAAAAGCAGAGTGTGTTTCTTGTAAGGAGAGCTAGCGTTTGTTTCCCAGTCCTAAATGGAGTTGAATCACATGCAGTTTTTGTTCCTACGAGCAAGAGTTGTTTTCTGGTAAGGAAAGTCACTATTGTGCTCTCATTTCCATACACAGTGCAAATAGCACTCGCATCTGTTCCCAGCAAGTACAGTGTATTGGACTGAAGGGGATCTACTGTTCTTGTCAGTTTCCAAACCAGAGTTGAACAAGATATGGCCCCTGTGTGTAGGAAGCACAGTTCTTTTGTTCTGAGCAAGCTCACTGTTCGGACCCCATAGAAAACACATTAGAGTAGAAGAGTGCTCTTTTCTCAAAAGCAGAGTGTGTTTCTTGTAAGGCGAGCTAGCGTTTGTTTCCCAGTCCTAAATGGAGTTGAATCACATGCAGTTTTTGGTCCTACGAGCAAGAGTTATTTTCTCGTAAGCAAAGTCACTGTTGCGCTCCCATTGCCATATACAGTGCAAATAGCACTCGTGTCTGTTCCCACCAAGTACAGTGTATTGAACTGAAGAGGAGCTACTGTTCTTGTCAGTTTCCTAAGCAGAGTTGAACTAGATATGGCCCATGTGTGTAGGAAGCACAGTTCTATTGTTCTGAAGAAGCACACTGTTCGGACCCCATTGGAAACACAGTAGAGTAGAAGAGTGCTCTTTTCTCAAAAGCAGAGTGTGTTTCTAGTAAGGCAAGCTAGTGTTTATTTCCCAGTCCTAAATGGAGTTGAATCACATCCTTTTTTTGGTGCTACGAGCAAGAGTTGTTTTCTGGTAAGGAAAGTAACTATTGCACTCCCATTGCCATACACAGTGCAAATAGCACTCGCGTCTGTTCCCAGCAAGTACAGTGTATTGGACCGAAGAGGAGCTACTGTTCTTGTCAATTTCCTAAGCAGAGTTGAACTAGATATGGCCCCTGTGTGTAGGAAGCACAGTTCTTTTGTTCTGAGCAAGCTCACTGATCGGGCCCCATAGTATACACAGTAGAGTAGAAGAGTGCTCTTTTCTCAAAAGCAGAGTGTGTTTCTTGTAAGGAGAGCTAGCGTTTGTTTCCCAGTCCTAAATGGAGTTGAATCACATGCAGTTTTTGGTACTACGAGCAAGAGTTGTTTTCTGGTAAGGAAAATCACGATTAGGCACCCATTTCCATACACAGTGCAAATAGCACTCGCATCTGTTCCCAGGAAGTACAGTGTATTGGACTGAAGCGGAGCTACTGTTCTTGTCAGTTTGCTAAGCAGAGTTGAACTAGATATGGCCCCTGTGTGTAGGAAGCACAGTTCTTTTGTTCTGAGCAAGCTCACTGTTCGGACCACATAGGAAACACAGAAGAGTAGAAGAGTGCTCTTTTCTCAAAAGCAGAGTGTGTTACTTGTAAGGAGAGCTAGTGTTTGTTCCCCAGTCAGAAATGGAGTTGAATCCCATGCAGTTTTTGTTCCTACGAGGAAGAGGTGTTTTCTGATAAGAAGAGTCACTATTGCGCTCCTATTTCTATACACAGTACAAATAGGACTCGCGTCTGTTCCCAGCTAGTACAGTGTATTGGACTGAAGAGGAGCTACCGTTCTTGTCAGTTTCCTAAGCAGAGTTGAACTAGATATGGCCCGTGTGTGTAGGAAGCACAGTTCTTTTGTTCTGAGCAAGCTCACTGTTCGGACCCCATAGGAAACACAGTAGAGCAGAAGAGTGCTCTTTTCTCAAAAGCAGAGTGTGTTTCTTGTAAGGCAAGCTAGCGTTTGTTTCCCAGTACTAAATGGAGTTGAATCACATCCTGTTTTTGGTCCTACGAGCAAGAGTTGTTTTCTGGTAAGGAAAGTCACTATTGCGCTCCCATTGTCAGACACAGGACAAATAGCACTGGCGTCTGTTCCCAGCATGTACAGTGTATTGGACTGAACAGGAGCTACTGTTCTTTTCAGTTTCCTAAGCAGAATTGAACTAGATATCGCAGTATTTGTAGGAAGCACAGTTCTTTTGTTCTGAGCAAGCTCACTCTTCTGACCCTATAAGAAACACAGTACAGTAGAAGAGTGCTCTTTTCTCAAAAGCAGAGTGTGTTTCTTGTAAGGCAATCTAGCGTTTGTTTCCCAGTCCTAAATGGAGTTGAATGACATGCAGTTTTTGGTCCTATGAGCAAGAGTTGTTTTCTCGTAATCAAAGTCACTATTGCGCTCCCATTGCCATACACAGTGCAAATAACACTCGCGTCTGTTCCCAGCAAGTACAGTGTATTGGACTGAAGAGGAGCTACTGTTCTTGTCAGTTTGCTAAGCAGAGTTGAACTAGATATGGCCCATGTGTGTAGGAAGCCCAGTTCTTTTGTTCTGAGCAAGCTCAATGTTCGGACCCCATATGAACCACAGTAGAATAGAAGACTGCTCTTTTCTCAAAAGCAGAGTGTGTTTCTTGTAAGGCGAGCTAGCGTTTGTTTCCCAGTCCTAAATGCAGTTGAATCACATGCAGTTTTTGGTCCTACGAGCAAGAGTTGTTTTCTGGTAAGGAAAGTCACTATTGCGCTCCCTTTGCCATACACAGTGCAAATAGCACTCGCGTCTTTTCGCAGCAAGTACAGTGTATTGGACTGAAGAGGATCTACTGTTCTTGTCAGTTTCCTAAGCAGAGTTGAACTAGATGTGGCCCCTGTGTGTAGAAAGCACAGTTCTTTTTTTCTGAGCAAGCTCACTGTTCAGACACCATAGGAAAAACAGTTGAGTAGAAGAGTGCTCTTTTCTCAAAAGCAGAGTGTGTTTCTTGTAAGGCGAGCAAGCGTTTGTTTCCCAGTCCTAAATGGAGTTGAAACACATGCAGTTTATTGTCCTATGAGCAAGAGTTGTTTTCTGGTAAGAAGAGTCACTATTGCGCTCCCATTGTCATACACAGGGCAAATAGCACTGGCGTCTGTTCCCAGCATGTACAGTGTATTGGACTGAAGAGGATCTACTGTTCTTTTCAGTTTCCTAAGCAGAATTGTCCTAGATATGGCCGTATTTGTAGGAAGCACAGTTCTTTTGTTCTGAGCAAACTCACTGTTCTGGCCCTATAGGAAACACAGTAGAGTAGAAGAGTGCTCTTTTCTCAAAAGCAGAGTGTGTTTCTTGTAAGGAGAGCTAGCGTTTGTTTCCCAGTCCTAAATGGAGTTGAATCACATGCAGTTTTTGTTCCTATGAGCAAGAGTTGTTTTCTGGTAAGGAAAGTCACTATTGCGCTCTCATTTCCATACACAGTGCAAATAGCACTCGCATCTGTTCCCAGCAAGTACAGTGTATTGGACTGAAGGGGATCTACTGTTCTTGTCAGTTTCCAAACCAGAGTTGAACAAGATATGGCCCCTGTGTTTAGGAAGCACAGTTCTTTTGTTCTGAGCAAGCTCACTGTTCGGACCCCATAGAAAACACATTAGAGTAGAAGAGTGCTCTTTTCTCAAAAGCAGAGTGTGTTTCTTGTAAGGCGAGCTAGCGTTTGTTTCCCAGTCCTAAATGGAGTTGAATCACATGCAGTTTTTGGTCCTACGAGCAAGAGTTATTTTCTCGTAAGCAAAGTCACTGTTGCGCTCCCATTGCCATATACAGTGCAAATAGCACTCGTGTCTGTTCCCACCAAGTACAGTGTATTGAACTGAAGAGGAGCTACTGTTCTTGTCAGTTTCCTAAGCAGAGTTGAACTAGATATGGCCCATGTGTGTAGGAAGCACAGTTCTATTGTTCTGAAGAAGCACACTGTTCGGACCCCATAGGAAACACAGTAGAGTAGAAGAGTGCTCTTTTCTCAAAAGCAGAGTGTGTTTCTAGTAAGGCAAGCTAGTGTTTATTTCCCAGTCCTAAATGGAGTTGAATCACATCCTTTTTTTGGTCCTACGAGCAAGAGTTGTTTTCTGGTAAGGAAAGTAACTATTGCACTCCCATTGCCATACACAGTGCAAATAGCACTCGCGTCTGTTCCCAGCAAGTACAGTGTATTGGACTGAAGAGGAGCTACTGTTCTTGTCAATTTCCTAAGCAGAGTTGAACTAGATATGGCCCCTGTGTGTAGGAAGCACAGTTCTTTTGTTCTGAGCAAGCTCACTGATCGGGCCCCATAGTATACACAGTAGAGTAGAAGAGTGCTCTTTTCTCAAAAGCAGAGTGTGTTTCTTGTAAGGAGAGCTAGCGTTTGTTTCCCAGTCCTAAATGGAGTTGAATCACATGCAGTTTTTGGTACTACGAGCAAGAGTTGTTTTCTGGTAAGGAAAGTCACTATTACGCACCCATTTCCATACACAGTGCAAATAGCACTCGCATCTGTTCCAGGAAGTACAGTGTATTGGACTGAAGCGGAGCTACTGTTCTTGTCAGTTTGCTAAGCAGAGTTGAACTAGATATGGCCCCTGTGTGTAGGAAGCACAGTTCTTTTGTTCTGAGCAAGCTCACTGTTCGGACCACATAGGAAACACAGAAGAGTAGAAGAGTGCTCTTTTCTCAAAAGCAGAGTGTGTTTCTTGTAAGGAGAGCTAGTGTTTGTTCCCCAGTCAGAAATGGAGTTGAATCCCATGCAGTTTTTGTTTCTACGAGGAAGAGGTGTTTTCTGAAAAGAAGAGTCACTATTGCGCTCCTATTTCTATACACAGTACAAATAGGACTCGCGTCTGTTCCCAGCTAGTACAGTGTATTGGACTGAAGAGGAGCTACCGTTCTTGTCAGTTTCCTAAGCAGAGTTGAACTAGATATGGCCCGTGTGTGTAGGAAGCACAGTTCTTTTGTTCTGAGCAAGCTCACTGTTCGGACCCCATAGGAAACACAGTAGAGCAGAAGAGTGCTCTTTTCTCAAAAGCAGAGTGTGTTTCTTGTAAGGCAAGCTAGCGTTTGTTTCCCAGTACTAAATGGAGTTGAATCACATCCTGTTTTTGGTCCTACGAGCAAGAGTTGTTTTCTGGTAAGGAAAGTCACTATTGCGCTCCCATTGTCAGACACAGGACAAATAGCACTAGCGTCTGTTCCCAGCATGTACAGTGTATTGGACTGAACAGGAGCTACTGTTCTTTTCAGTTTCCTAAGCAGAATTGAACTAGATATCGCAGTATTTGTAGGAAGCACAGTTCTTTTGTTCTGAGCAAGCTCACTCTTCTGACCCTATAAGAAACACAGTACAGTAGAAGAGTGCTCTTTTCTCAAAAGCAGAGTGTGTTTCTTGTAAGGCAAGCTAGCGTTTGTTTCCCAGTCCTAAATGGAGTTGAATGACATGCAGTTTTTGGTCCTACGAGCAAGAGTTGTTTTCTCGTAATCAAAGTCACTATTGCGCTCCCATTGCCATACACAGTGCAAATAACACTCGCGTCTGTTCCCAGCAAGTACAGTGTATTGGACTGAAGAGGAGCTACTGTTCTTGTCAGTTTCCTAAGCAGAGTTGAACTAGATATGGCCCATGTGTGTAGGAAGCCCAGTTCTTTTGTTCTGAGCAAGCTCAATGTTCGGACCCCATATGAACCACAGTAGAATAGAAGACTGCTCTTTTCTCAAAAGCAGAGTGTGTTTCTTGTAAGGCGAGCTAGCGTTTGTTTCCCAGTCCTAAATGCAGTTGAATCACATGCAGTTTTTGGTCCTACGAGCAAGAGTTGTTTTCTGGTAAGGAAAGTCACTATTGCGCTCCCTTTGCCATACACAGT
The DNA here is from genome assembly GCF_949786415.1 of Peromyscus eremicus. Taxonomy (NCBI): domain Eukaryota; kingdom Metazoa; phylum Chordata; class Mammalia; order Rodentia; family Cricetidae; genus Peromyscus; species Peromyscus eremicus. The sequence goes on from NW_026735138.1 coordinate 69,815, forward strand.
GCAAATAGCACTCGCGTCTTTTCGCAGCAAGTACAGTGTATTGGACTGAAGAGGAGCTACTGTTCTTGTCAGTTTCCTAAGCAGAGTTGAACTAGATAGGGCCCATGTTTGTAGGAAGCACAGTTCTTTTGTTCTGAGCAAGCTCACTGTTCGGACCCCATAGGAAACACAGTAGAGTAGAAGAGTGCTCTTTTCTCAAAAGCAGAGTGTGTTTCTTGTAAGGCGAGCTAGCGTTTGTTTCCCAGTCCTAAATGGAGTTGAATCACATGCAGTTTCTTGTCCTACGAGCAAGAGTTGTTTCATGGTAAAAAGAGTCACTGTTGCGCTCCCATTGTCATACACAGGGCAAATAGCACTGGCGTCTGTTCCCAGCATGTACAGTGTATTGGACTGAAGAGGATCTACTGTTCTTGTCAGTTTCCTAAGCAGAATTGAACTAGATATGGCCGTATTTGTAGGAAGCACTGTAATTTTGTTCTGAGCAAACTCACTGTTCTGGCCCTATAGGAAACACAGTAGAGTAGAAGAGTGCTCTTTTCTCAAAAGCAGAGTGTGTTTCCTGTAAGGCGAGCTAGCGTTTGTTTCCCAGTCCTAAATGGAGTTGAATCACATGCAGTTTTTGATACTGCGAGCAAGAGTTGTTTTCTGGTAAGGAAAGTCACTATTGCGCTCCCATTTACATACACAGTGCAAATAGCACTCGCATCTCTTCCCAGGAAATACAGTGTATTGGACTGAAGCGGAGCTACTGTTCTTGTCAGTTTGCTAAGCAGAGTTGAACTAGATATGGCCCCTGTGTGTAGGAAGCACAGTTCTTTTGTTCTGAGCAAGCTCAATGTTCGGACAACATAGGAAACACAGAAGAGTAGAAGAGTGCTCTTTTCTCAAAAGCAGAGTGTGTTTCTTGTAAGGCGAGCTAGTGTTTGTTCCCCAGTCAGAAATGGAGTTGAATCCCATGCAGTTTTTGTGCCTACGAGGAAGAGGTGTTTTCTGATAAGAAGAGTCACTATTGCGCTCCTATTTCTATACACAGTACAAATAGGACTCCCGTCTGTTCCCAGCTAGTACAGTGTATTGGACTGAAGAGGAGCTACCGTTCTTGTCAGTTTCCTAAGCACAGTTGAACTAGATATGGCCCGTGTGTGTAGGAAGCACAGTTCTTTTGTTCTGAGCAAGCTCACTGTTCGGACCCCATAGGAAACACAGTAGAGCAGAAGAGTGCACTTTTCTCAAAAGCAGAGTGTTTTTCTTGTAAGGCAAGCTAGCGTTTGTTTCCCATTACTAAATGGAGTTGAATCACACCCTGTTTTTGGTCCTACGAGCAAGAGTTGTTTTCTGGTAAGGAAAGTCACTATTGGGCTCCCATTGTCAGACACAGGGCAAATAGCACTGGCGTCTGTTCCCAGCATGTACAGTGTATTGGACTGAAGAGGATCTGCAATTCTTGTCAGTTTCCTAAGCAGAATTGAACTAGATATGGCCGTATTTGTAGGAAGCACAGTTCTTTTGTTCTGAGGAAGCTCACTCTTCTGGCCCTATAGGAAACAGAGTAGAGTAGAAGAGTGCTCTTTTCTCAAAAGCAGAGTGTGTTTCTTGTAAGGCGAGCTAGCGTTTGTTTCCCAGTCCTAAATGGAGTTGAATCCCATGCACTTTCTGGTCCTAGAAGCAAGAGTTGTTTTCTGGTAAGGAAAGTCACTATTGCGCTCCCATTTCCATACACACTGCAAATAGCACTCGCATCTGTTCCCAGCCAGTACAGTGTATTGGACTGAAGCGGAGCTACTGTTCTTGTCAGTTTCCTAAGCAGAGTTGAACTAGATATGGACCCTGTGTGTAGAAAGCACAGTTCTTTTTTTCTGAGCAAGCTCACTGTTCAGACACCATAGGAAAAACAGTTGAGTAGAAGAGTGCTCTTTTCTCAAAAGCAGAGTGTGTTTCTTGTAAGGCGAGCTAGCGTTTGTTTCCCAGTCCTAAATGGAGTTGAAACACATGCAGTTTATTGTCCTATGAGCAAGAGTTGTTTTCTGGTAAGAAGAGTCACTATTGCGCTCCCATTGTCATACACAGGGCAAATAGCACTGGCGTCTGTTCCCAGCATGTACAGTGTATTGGACTGAAGAGGATCTACTGTTCTTTTCAGTTTCCTAAGCAGAATTGTCCTAGATATGGCCGTATTTGTAGGAAGCACAGTTCTTTTGTTCTGAGCAAACTCACTGTTCTGGCCCTATAGGAAACACAGTAGAGTAGAAGAGTGCTCTTTTCTCAAAAGCAGAGTGTGTTTCTTGTAAGGAGAGCTAGCGTTTGTTTCCCAGTCCTAAATGGAGTTGAATCACATGCAGTTTTTGGACCTACGAGCAAGAGTTGTTTTCTGGTAAGGAAAGTCACTATTGCGCTCTCATTTCCATACACAGTGCAAATAGCACTCGCATCTGTTCCCAGGAAGTACAGTGTATTGGACTGAAGCGGAGCTACTGTTCTTGTCAGTTTGCTAAGCAGAGTTGAACTAGATATGGCCCCTGTGTGTAGGAAGCACAGTTCTTTTGTTCTGAGCAAGCTCACTGTTCGGACCACATAGGAAACACAGAAGAGTAGAAGAGTGCTCTTTTCTCAAAAGCAGAGTGTGTTTCTTGTAAGGAGAGCTAGTGTTTGTTCCCCAGTCAGAAATGGAGTTGAATCCCATGCAGTTTTTGTTTCTACGAGGAAGAGGTGTTTTCTGAAAAGAAGAGTCACTATTGCGCTCCTATTTCTATACACAGTACAAATAGGACTCGCGTCTGTTCCCAGCTAGTACAGTGTATTGGACTGAAGAGGAGCTACCGTTCTTGTCAGTTTCCTAAGCAGAGTTGAACTAGATATGGCCCGTGTGTGTAGGAAGCACAGTTCTTTTGTTCTGAGCAAGCTCACTGTTCGGACCCCATAGGAAACACAGTAGAGCAGAAGAGTGCTCTTTTCTCAAAAGCAGAGTGTGTTTCTTGTAAGGCAAGCTAGCGTTTGTTTCCCAGTACTAAATGGAGTTGAATCACATCCTGTTTTTGGTCCTACGAGCAAGAGTTGTTTTCTGGTAAGGAAAGTCACTATTGCGCTCCCATTGTCAGACACAGGACAAATAGCACTAGCGTCTGTTCCCAGCATGTACAGTGTATTGGACTGAACAGGAGCTACTGTTCTTTTCAGTTTCCTAAGCAGAATTGAACTAGATATCGCAGTATTTGTAGGAAGCACAGTTCTTTTGTTCTGAGCAAGCTCACTCTTCTGACCCTATAAGAAACACAGTACAGTAGAAGAGTGCTCTTTTCTCAAAAGCAGAGTGTGTTTCTTGTAAGGCAAGCTAGCGTTTGTTTCCCAGTCCTAAATGGAGTTGAATGACATGCAGTTTTTGGTCCTACGAGCAAGAGTTGTTTTCTCGTAATCAAAGTCACTATTGCGCTCCCATTGCCATACACAGTGCAAATAACACTCGCGTCTGTTCCCAGCAAGTACAGTGTATTGGACTGAAGAGGAGCTACTGTTCTTGTCAGTTTCCTAAGCAGAGTTGAACTAGATATGGCCCATGTGTGTAGGAAGCCCAGTTCTTTTGTTCTGAGCAAGCTCAATGTTCGGACCCCATATGAACCACAGTAGAATAGAAGACTGCTCTTTTCTCAAAAGCAGAGTGTGTTTCTTGTAAGGCGAGCTAGCGTTTGTTTCCCAGTCCTAAATGCAGTTGAATCACATGCAGTTTTTGGTCCTACGAGCAAGAGTTGTTTTCTGGTAAGGAAAGTCACTATTGCGCTCCCTTTGCCATACACAGTGCAAATAGCACTCGCGTCTTTTCGCAGCAAGTACAGTGTATTGGACTGAAGAGGAGCTACTGTTCTTGTCAGTTTCCTAAGCAGAGTTGAACTAGATAGGGCCCATGTTTGTAGGAAGCACAGTTCTTTTGTTCTGAGCAAGCTCACTGTTCGGACCCCATAGGAAACACAGTAGAGTAGAAGAGTGCTCTTTTCTCAAAAGCAGAGTGTGTTTCTTGTAAGGCGAGCTAGCGTTTGTTTCCCAGTCCTAAATGGAGTTGAATCACATGCAGTTTCTTGTCCTACGAGCAAGAGTTGTTTCATGGTAAAAAGAGTCACTGTTGCGCTCCCATTGTCATACACAGGGCAAATAGCACTGGCGTCTGTTCCCAGCATGTACAGTGTATTGGACTGAAGAGGATCTACTGTTCTTGTCAGTTTCCTAAGCAGAATTGAACTAGATATGGCCGTATTTGTAGGAAGCACTGTAATTTTGTTCTGAGCAAACTCACTGTTCTGGCCCTATAGGAAACACAGTAGAGTAGAAGAGTGCTCTTTTCTCAAAAGCAGAGTGTGTTTCCTGTAAGGCGAGCTAGCGTTTGTTTCCCAGTCCTAAATGGAGTTGAATCACATGCAGTTTTTGATACTGCGAGCAAGAGTTGTTTTCTGGTAAGGAAAGTCACTATTGCGCTCCCATTTACATACACAGTGCAAATAGCACTCGCATCTCTTCCCAGGAAATACAGTGTATTGGACTGAAGCGGAGCTACTGTTCTTGTCAGTTTGCTAAGCAGAGTTGAACTAGATATGGCCCCTGTGTGTAGGAAGCACAGTTCTTTTGTTCTGAGCAAGCTCAATGTTCGGACAACATAGGAAACACAGAAGAGTAGAAGAGTGCTCTTTTCTCAAAAGCAGAGTGTGTTTCTTGTAAGGCGAGCTAGTGTTTGTTCCCCAGTCAGAAATGGAGTTGAATCCCATGCAGTTTTTGTGCCTACGAGGAAGAGGTGTTTTCTGATAAGAAGAGTCACTATTGCGCTCCTATTTCTATACACAGTACAAATAGGACTCCCGTCTGTTCCCAGCTAGTACAGTGTATTGGACTGAAGAGGAGCTACCGTTCTTGTCAGTTTCCTAAGCACAGTTGAACTAGATATGGCCCGTGTGTGTAGGAAGCACAGTTCTTTTGTTCTGAGCAAGCTCACTGTTCGGACCCCATAGGAAACACAGTAGAGCAGAAGAGTGCACTTTTCTCAAAAGCAGAGTGTTTTTCTTGTAAGGCAAGCTAGCGTTTGTTTCCCATTACTAAATGGAGTTGAATCACACCCTGTTTTTGGTCCTACGAGCAAGAGTTGTTTTCTGGTAAGGAAAGTCACTATTGGGCTCCCATTGTCAGACACAGGGCAAATAGCACTGGCGTCTGTTCCCAGCATGTACAGTGTATTGGACTGAAGAGGATCTGCAATTCTTGTCAGTTTCCTAAGCAGAATTGAACTAGATATGGCCGTATTTGTAGGAAGCACAGTTCTTTTGTTCTGAGGAAGCTCACTCTTCTGGCCCTATAGGAAACAGAGTAGAGTAGAAGAGTGCTCTTTTCTCAAAAGCAGAGTGTGTTTCTTGTAAGGCGAGCTAGCGTTTGTTTCCCAGTCCTAAATGGAGTTGAATCCCATGCACTTTCTGGTCCTAGAAGCAAGAGTTGTTTTCTGGTAAGGAAAGTCACTATTGCGCTCCCATTTCCATACACACTGCAAATAGCACTCGCATCTGTTCCCAGCCAGTACAGTGTATTGGACTGAAGCGGAGCTACTGTTCTTGTCAGTTTCCTAAGCAGAGTTGAACTAGATATGGACCCTGTGTGTAGAAAGCACAGTTCTTTTTTTCTGAGCAAGCTCACTGTTCAGACACCATAGGAAAAACAGTTGAGTAGAAGAGTGCTCTTTTCTCAAAAGCAGAGTGTGTTTCTTGTAAGGCGAGCTAGCGTTTGTTTCCCAGTCCTAAATGGAGTTGAAACACATGCAGTTTATTGTCCTATGAGCAAGAGTTGTTTTCTGGTAAGAAGAGTCACTATTGCGCTCCCATTGTCATACACAGGGCAAATAGCACTGGCGTCTGTTCCCAGCATGTACAGTGTATTGGACTGAAGAGGATCTACTGTTCTTTTCAGTTTCCTAAGCAGAATTGTCCTAGATATGGCCGTATTTGTAGGAAGCACAGTTCTTTTGTTCTGAGCAAACTCACTGTTCTGGCCCTATAGGAAACACAGTAGAGTAGAAGAGTGCTCTTTTCTCAAAAGCAGAGTGTGTTTCTTGTAAGGAGAGCTAGCGTTTGTTTCCCAGTCCTAAATGGAGTTGAATCACATGCAGTTTTTGGACCTACGAGCAAGAGTTGTTTTCTGGTAAGGAAAGTCACTATTGCGCTCTCATTTCCATACACAGTGCAAATAGCACTCGCATCTGTTCTTAGCAAGTACAGTGTATTGGACTGAAGGGGATCTACTGTTCTTGTCAGTTTCCTAGGCAGAGTTGAACAAGATATGGCCCCTGTGTGTAGGAAGCACAGTTCTTTGTTCTGAGCAAGCTCACTATTTGGACCCCATAGGAAACACAGTAGAGTAGAAGAGTGCTCTTTTCTCAAAATCAGAGAGTCTTTCTTGTAAGGTGAGCTAGTGTTTGTTTCCCAGTCAGAAATGGAGTTGAATCCCATGCATTTGCTTGTCCTATGAGTAAGAGTTGTTTTCTGATAAGAAGAGTCACTATTGTGCTCCTATTGCCATACACAGGGCAAATAGCACTCGCGTCTGTTCCCAGCTAGTACACTGTATTGGACTGAAGAGGAGCTACCGTTCTTGTCAGTTTCCTAAGCAGAGTTGAACTAGATATGGCCCGTGTGTGTAGGAAGCACAGTTCTTTTGTTCTGAGCAAGCTCACTGTTCGGACCCCTTAGGAAACACAGTAGAATAGAAGAGTGCTCTTTTCTCAAAAGCCGAGTGTGTTTCTTGTAAGGGGAGCTAGCGTTTGTTTCCCAGTCCTAAATGGAGTTGAATCACATCCAGTTTTTGGTCCTACGAGCAAGAGTTGTTTTCTGGTAATAAAGTCACTATTGAGCTCCCCTTGCCATACACAGTGCAAATAGCACTCGCATCTGTTCCCAGCAAGTACAGTGTATTGGACTGAAGCGGAGCTACTGTTCTTGTCAGTTTCCTAAGCAGAGTTGAACTAGATATGGCCCGTGTGTGTAGGAAGCACAGTTCTTTTGTTCTGAGCAAGCTCACTGTTCGGACCCCATAGGAAACACAGTAGAGTAGAAGAGTGCTCTTTTCTCAAAACCAGAGTGTGTTTCTTGTAAGGCGAGCTAGTGTTTGTTTCCCAGTTAGAAATGGAGTTGAATCCCATGCAGTTTCTGGTCCTACGAGCAAGAGTTGTTTTCTGGTAAAGAAAGTCACTATTGCGCTCCCATTTCCATACACAGTGCAAATAGCACTGGCGTCTGTTCCCAGCAAGTTCAGTGTATTGGACTGAAGCGGAGCTACTGTTCTTGTCAGTTTCCTAAGCAGAGTTGAACTAGATATGGTCCGTGTGTGTAGGAAGCACAGTTCTTTTGTTCTTAGCAAGCTCACTGTTCGGACCCCATAGGAAACACAGTAGTGTAGACGAGTGCTCTTTTCTCAAAAGCAGAGTATGTTTCTTGTAAGGCGCGCTAGCATTTGTTTCCCATCCTAAATGGAGCTGAATCACAAGCAGTTTCTGGTCCTACGAGCAAGAGTTGTTTTCTGGTAAGGAAAGTCACTATTGCGCTCCCATTGCCATACACAGTGCAAATAGCACTCGCGTCTGTTCCCAGCAAGTACAGTGTATTGGACTGAAGCGGAGCTACTGTTCTTGTCAGTTTCCTAAGCAGAGTTGAACTAGATATGGCCCGTGTGTGTAGGAAGCACAGTTGTTTTGTTCTGAGCAAGCTCAATGTTCGGACCCCATAGGAAACATAGTAGAGTAGAAGACTGCTCTTTTCTCAAAAGCAGAGTGTGTTTCTTGTAAGGCGAGCTAGCGTTTGTTTCCCAGTCCTAAATGGAGTTGAATCACATCCTGTTTTTGGTCCTACGAGCAAGAGTTGTTTTCTGGTAATAAAGTCACTGTTGCGCTCCCATTGGAATACACAGTGTAAATAGCACTCGCATCTGTTCCCAGCAAGTACAGTGTATTGGACTGAAGCGGAGCTACAGTTCTTGTCAGTTTCCTAAGCAGAGTTGAACGAATTATGGCCCCTGTGTGTAGGAAGCAAAGTTCTTTTGTTCTGAGCAAGCTCACTGTTCGGACCCCATAGGATACACAGTCGAGTAGAAGAGTGCTCTTTTCTCAAAAGCAGAGTGTGTTTCTTGTTAGGCGAGCTAGTGTTTGTTTCCCAGTCCTAACTGGAGTTGAATCACATGCAGTTTCTTGTCCAACGAGCAAGAATTGTTTTCTGGTAATAAGAGTCACTATTGCGCTCCCATTGTCATACACAGGGCAAATAGCACTTGCATCTGTTCCCAGCATGCACAGTGTATTGGACTGAAGAGGATCTACTGTTATTGTCAGTTTCCTAAGCAGAATTGAACTAGATATGGCCATATTTGTAGGAAGCACAGTTCTTTGTTCTGAGCAAACTCACTGTTCTGGCCATATCGGAAACACAGTAGAGTAGAAGAGTGCTCTTTTCTCAAAAGCAGAGTGTGTTTCCTGTAAGGTGAGCTAGGGTTTGTTTCCGAGTCCTAAATGGAGTTGAATCTCATGGAGTTTTTGGTCCTACGAGCAAGAGTTGTTTTCTGGTAAGGAAAGTCATTATTACGCTCCATTGCCATACACAGTGCAAATAGCACTCGTGTCTGTTCCCAACAAGTACAGTGAATTGGACTGAAGCGGAGCTAATGTTCTTGTCAGTTTCCTAAGCAGAGTTGAACTAGATATGGCCCGTGTTTCTAGGAAGCACAGTTCTTTTGTTCTGAACAAGCTCACTGTTCGGACCCCATAGGAAACACAGTCGAGTAGAAGACTGCTCTTTTCTCAAAATCAGAGTGTCATTCTTGTAAGGCGAGCTAGCTTTTGTTTCCCATTCCTAAATGGAGTTGAATTACATCCAGTTTTTGGTCCTATGAGCAAGAGTTGTTTTCTGGTAAGGAAAGTCACTATTGTGCTCCCATTGCCATACACAGTGCAAATAGCACTCGCGTCTGTTCCCAGCAAGTACAGTGTATTGGACTGAAAAGGAGGTACTGTTCTTGTCAGTTTCCTAAGCAGAGTTGAACTAGATATGGCCCGTGTGTGGAGGAAGCACAGTTCTTTTCTTCTGAGCAAGCTCACTGTTCGGTCCCCATAGGATACACAGTAGAGTAGAAGAGTGCTCTTTTCTCAAAAGCAGAGTGTGTTTCTTGTAAGGCGAGCTAGCGTTTGTTTCCCAGTCCTAAATCGAGTTGAATCACATGCAGTTTCTTGTCCTACGAGCAAGAGTTGTTTTCTGGTAAGAAGAGTCACTATTGCGCTCCCATTTTCATACACAAGGCAAATAGCACTTGCGTCTGTTCCCAGCATGTACAGTGTACTGGACTGAAGAGGATCTACTGTTCTTGTCAGTTTCCTAAGCAGAATTGAACTAGATATGGCCGTATTTGTAGAAAGCACAGTTCTTTTCTTCTGAGCAAACTCACTGTTCTGGCCCTATAGGAAACACAGTAGAGTAGAAGAGTGCTCTTTTCTCAAAAGCAGAGTGTGTTTCTTGTAAGGCGAGCTAGCGTTTGTTTCCCAGTCCTAAATGGAGTTGAATCACATGCAGTTTTTGGTTCTATGAGCAAGAGTTGTTTTCTGGTAAGGAAAGTGTCTATTGTGCTCCCATTTCCATACACAGTGCAAATAGCACTCGCTTCTAATCCCAGCAAGTACAGTGTATTGGACTGAAGCGGAGCTACTGTTCTTGTCAGTTTCCTAAGTAGAGTTGGACTAGATATGGCCCCTGTGTGTAGGAAGCACAGTTCTTTTGTTCTGAGAATGCTCACTGTTCTGGCCCTATAGGAAACACAGTAGAGTAGAAGAGTGCTCTTTTCTCAAAAGCAGAGTGTGTTTCTTGTAAGGCGAGCTAGCGCTTGTTTCCCAATCCTAAATGGAGATGAATCACATGCAGTTTCTGGTCCTACGAGCAAGAGTTGTTTTCTGGTAAGAAGAGTCACTATTGCACTCCCATTGTGATACTAGGGCAAATAGCACTGGCGTCTGATCCCAGCATGTACCGTGTATTGGACTGAAGAGGAGCTACTGTTCATGTCAGTTTCCTAAGCAGAGTTGAACTAGATATGGCCCGTGTTTGTAGGAAGCACAGTTCTTTTGTTCTGAGAATCCTCACTGTTCGGGCACCATAGGAAACACAGTAGAGTAGAAGAGTGCTCTTTTCACAAAAGCAGAGTGTGTTTCTTGTAAGGCGAGCTAGTGTTTGTTTCCCAGTCCTAAATGGAGTTGAATCACATGCAGTTTCTTGTCCTACGAGCAAGAGTTGTTTTCTGGTAAGAAGAGTCACTATTGCGCTCCCATTGTGGTACTAGGGCAAATAGCACTGGCGTCTGTTCCCAGCATGTACAGTGTATTGGACTGAAGAGGATCTACTGTTCTTTTCAGTTTCCTAAGCAGAATTGAACTAGATATGGCCGTGTGTGTAGGAAGCACAGTTCTTTTGTTCTGAGCAAGCTCACTGTTCTGACCCTATAGGAAACAAAGTAGAGTAGAAGAGTGATGTTTTCGAAAAAGCAGAGTGTGTTTCTTGTAAGGCAAGCTAGCGTTTGTTTCCCAGTCCTAAATGGAGTTGAATCACATGCAGTTTCTTGTCCTACGAGCAAGAGTAGTTTTCTGTTAAGAAGAGTCACTATTGCGGTCCCGTAGTCATACACAGGGCAAATAGCACTGGCGTCTGTTCCCAGCATGTACAGTGTATTGGACTGAAGAGGATCTACTGTTCTTGTAAGTTTCCTTAGCAGAATTGAACTAGATATGGCCGTATTTGTAGGAAGCACAGTAATTTGTTCTGAGCAAGCTCACTGTTCGGTCCCCATAGGATACACAGTAGAGTAGAAGAGTGCTCTTTTCTCAAAAGCAGAGTGTGTTTCTTGTAAGGCGAGCTAGCGTTTGTTTCCCAGTCCTAAATCGAGTTGAATCACATGCAGTTTCTTGTCCTACGAGCAAGAGTTGTTTTCTGGTAAGAAGAGTCACTATTGCGCTCCCATTTTCATACACAAGGCAAATAGCACTTGCGTCTGTTCCCAGCATGTACAGTGTACTGGACTGAAGAGGATCTACTGTTCTTGTCAGTTTCCTAAGCAGAATTGAACTAGATATGGCCGTATTTGTAGAAAGCACAGTCTTTTCTTCTGAGCAAACTCACTGTTCTGGCCATATAGGAAACACAGTAGCGTAGAAGAGTGCTCTTTTCTCAAAAGCAGAGTGTGTTTCTTGTAAGGTGAGCTAGCGTTTTTTTCCCAGTCCTAAATGGAGTTGAATCACATGCAGTTTTTGGTCCTACGAGCAAGAGTTGTTTTCTGGTAAGAAGAGTCACTATTGTGCTCCCCTTGTCATACACAGGGCAAATAGCACTGGCGTCTGTTCCCAGCATGTACAGTGTATTGGACTGAAGAGGATCAACTGTTCTTGTCAGTTTCCTAAGCAGAGTTGAAGTAGATATGGACCATGTGTGTAGGAAGCACAGTTCTTTTGTTCTGCGAATGCTCACTGTTCTGGCCCTATAGGAAACACATTAGAGTAGAAGACTGCTCTTTTCTCAAAAGCAGAGTGTGTTTCTTGTAAGTCGAGCTAGCGTTTGTTTCCCAGTCCTAAATGGAGTTGAATCCCATGCAGTTTCTGGTCCAACCAGCAAGAGTTCTTTTCTGGTAAGAAGAGTCACTATTGTGCTCCTATGTCATACACAAGGCAAATAGCACTGGCGTCTAATCCCAGCAAGTACAGTGTATTGGACTGAAGAGGATCTACCTTTCTTGTCAGTTTCCTAAGCAGAGTTGAATTAGATATGGCCCATGTGTGTAGGAAGCACAGTTCTTTTGTTCTGAGCAAGCTCACTGTTCGGACCCCATAGGAAACACAGTCGAGTAGAAGACTGCTCTTTTCTCAAAATCAGAGTGTCATTCTTGTAAGGCGAGCTAGCGTTTGTTTCCCATTCCTAAATGGAGTTGAATTACATCCAGTTTTTGGTCCTATGAGCAAGAGTTGTTTTCTGGTAAGGAAAGTCACTATTGTGCTCCCATTGCCATACACAGTGCAAACAGCACTCGCGTCTGTTCCCAGCAAGTACAGTGTATTGGACTGAAAAGGAGGTACTGTTCTTGTCAGTTTCCTAAGCAGAGTTGAACTAGATATGGCCCGTGTGTGGAGGAAGCACAGTTCTGTTGTTCTGAGCAAGCTCACTGTTCGGTCCCCATAGGATACACAGTAGAGTAGAAGAGTGCTCTTTTCTCAAAAGCAGAGTGTGTTTCTTGTAAGGCGAGCTAGCGTTTGTTTCCCAGTCCTAAATCGAGTTGAATCACATGCAGTTTCTTGTCCTATGAGCAAGAGTTGTTTTCTGGTAAGAAGAGTCACTATTGCGCTCCCATTGTCATACACAAGGCAAATAGCACTTGCGTCTGTTCCCAGCATGTACAGTGTACTGGACTGAAGAGGATCTACTGTTCTTGTCAGTTTCCTAAGCAGAATTGAACTAGATATGGCCGTATTTGTAGAAAGCACAGTTCTTTTGTTCTGAGCAAACTCACTGTTCTGGCCCTATAGGAAACACAGTAGAGTAGAAGAGTGCTCTTTTCTCAAAAGCAGAGTGTGTTTCTTGTAAGGCGAGCTAGCGTTTGTTTCCCAGTCCTAAATGGAGTTGAATCACATGCAGTTTCTTGTCCTACGAGCAAGAGTTGTTTTCTGGTAAGGAAAGTGTCTATTGTGCTCCCATTTCCATACACAGTGCAAATAGCACTCGCTTCTGTTCATAGCAAGTACAGTGTATTGGACTGAAGCGGAGCTACTGTTCTTGTCAGTTTCCTAAGCAGAGTTGAACTAGATATGGCCCCTGTGTGTAGAAAGCACAGTTCTTTTGTTCTGAGAATGCTCACGGTTCTGGCCCTATAGGAAACACAGTAGAGTAGAAGAGTGCTCTTTTCTCAAAAGCAGAGTGTGTTTCTTGTAAGGCGAGCTAGCGTTTGTTTCCCAATCCTAAATGGAGATGAATCACATGCAGTTTCTGGTCCTAGGAGCAAGAGTTGTTTTCTGGTAAGAAGAGTCACTATTGCGCTCCCTTTGTGATACTAGGGCAAATAGCACTGGCGTCTGATCCCAGCATGTACAGTGTATTGGACTGAAGAGGAGCTACTGTTCATGTCAGTTTCATAAGCAGAGTTGAACTAGATATGGCCGTGTGTGTAGGAATCACAGTTCTTTTGTTCTGAGAATCCTCACTGTTCGGGCACCATAGGAAACACAGTAGAGTAGAAGAGTGCTCTTTTCTCAAAAGCAGAGTGTGTTTCTTGTAAGGCGAGCTAGCGTTTGTTTCCCAGTCCTAAATGGAGTTGAATCACATGCAGTTTCTTGTCCTACGAGCAAGAGTTGTTTTCTGGTAAGAAGAGTCACTATTGCGCTCCCATTGTGGTACTAGGGCAAATAGCACTGGCGTCTGTTCCCAGCATGTACAGTGTATTGCCTGTTGAGGATCTACTGTTCTTGTCAGTTTCCTAAGCAGAATTGAACTAGATATGGCCGTGTGTGTAGGAAGCACAGTTCTTTTGTTCTGAGCAAGCTCACTGTTCTGGCCCTATAGGAAACAAAGTAGAGTAGAAGAGTGATGTTTTCGAAAAAGCAGAGTGTGTTTCTTGTAAGGCGAGCTAGCGTTTGTTTCCCAGTCCTAAATGGAGTTGAATCACATGCAGTTTCTTGTCCTACGAGCAAGAGTAGTTTTCTATTAAGAAGGGTCACTATTGCGCTCCCATAGTCATACACAGGGCAAATAGCACTGGCGTCTGTTCCCAGCATGTACAGTGTATTGGACTGAAGAGGATCTACTGTTCTTGTCAGTTTCCTTAGCAGAATTGAACTAGATATGGCCATATTTGTAGGAAGCACAGTTCTTTGTTCTGAGCAAACTCACTGTTCTGGCCATATAGGAAACAAAACAGAGTAGAAGAGTGCTCTTTTCTCAAAAGTAGAGTGTGTTTCTTGTAAGGCGAGCTAGCGTTTGTTTCCCAGTCCTAAATGGAGTTGAATCACATGCAGTTTTTGGTTCTACGAGCAAGAGTTGTTTTCTGGTAAGGAAAGTGTCTATTGTGCTCCCATTTCCATACACAGTGCAAATAGCACTCGCTTCTGTTCATAGCAAGTACAGTGTATTGGACTGAAGCGGAGCTACTGTTCTTGTCAGTTTCCTAAGCAGAGTTGAACTAGATATGGCCCCTGTGTGTAGAAAGCACAGTTCTTTTGTTCTGAGAATGCTCACTGTTCTGGCCCTATAGGAAACACAGTAGAGTAGAAGAGTGATCTTTTCTCAAAAGCAGAGTGTGTTTCTTGTAAGGCGAGCTAGCATTTGTTTCCCAATCCTAAATGGAGATGAATCACATGCAGTTTCTGGTCCTAGGAGCAAGAGTTGTTTTCTGGTAAGAAGAGTCACTATTGCGCTCCCATTGTGATACTAGGGCAAATAGCACTGGCGTCTGATCCCAGCATGTACAGTGTATTGGACTGAAGAGGAGCTACTGTTCATGTCAGTTTCCTAAGCAGAGTTGAACTAGATATGGCCGTGTGTGTAGGAAGCACAGTTCTTTTGTTCTGAGAATCCTCACTGTTCGGGCACCATAGGAAACACAGTAGAGTAGAAGAGTGCTCTTTTCTCAAAAGCAGAGTGTGTTTCTTGTAAGGCGAGCTAGCGTTTGTTTCCCAGTCCTAAATGGAGTTGAATCACATGCAGTTTCTTGTCCTACGAGCAAGAGTTGTTTTCTGGTAAGGAAAGTGTCTATTGTGCTCCCATTTCCATACACAGTGCAAATAGCACTCGCTTCTGTTCATAGCAAGTACAGTGTATTGGACTGAAGCGGAGCTACTGCTCTTGTCAGTTTCCTAAGCAGAGTTGAACTAGATATGGCCCCTGTGTGTAGAAAGCACAGTTCTTTTGTTCTGAGAATGCTCACGGTTCTGGCCCTTTGGAAACACAGTAGAGTAGAAGAGTGCTCTTTTCTCAAAAGCAGAGTGTGTTTCTTGTAAGGCAAGCTAGCGTTTGTTTCCCAATCCTAAATGGAGATGAATCACATGCAGTTTCTGGTCCTAGGAGCAAGAGTTGTTTTCTGGTAAGAAGAGTCACTATTGCGCTCCCTTTGTGATACTAGGGCAAATAGCACTGGCGTCTGATCCCAGCATGTACAGTGTATTGGACTGAAGAGGAGCTACTGTTCATGTCAGTTTCCTAAGCAGAGTTGAACTAGATATGGCCGTGTGTGTAGGAATCACAGTTCTTTTGTTCTGAGAACCCTCACTGTTCGGGCACCATAGGAAACACAGTAGAGTAGAAGAGTGCTCTTTTCTCAAAAGCAGAGTGTGTTTCTTGTAAGGCGAGCTAGCGATTGTTTCCCAATCCTAAATGGAGATGAATCACATGCAGTTTCTGGTCCTACGAGCAAGAGTTATTTTCTGGTAAGAAGAGTCACTATTGCGCTCCCATTGTGATACTAGGGCAAATAGCACTGGCGTCTGTTCCCAGCATGTACAGTGTATTGGACTGAAGAGGAGCTACTGTTCATGTCAGTTTCCTAAGCAGAGTTGAACTAGATATGGCCCGTGTGTGTAGGAAGCACAGTTCTTTTCTTCTGAGAATGCTCACTGTTCGGGCACCATAGGAAACACAGTAGAGTAGAAGAGTGCTCTTTTCTCAAAAGCAGAGTGTGTTTCTTGTAAGGCGAGCTAGCGTTTGTTTCCCAGTCCTAAATGGAGTTGAATCACAAGCAGTTTTTGGTCCTACGACCAAGACATGTTTTCTGGTAAGGAAAGTCACTATTGTGCTCCCATTGCCATACACAGTGCAAATAGCACTCACGTCTGTTCCCAGCAAGAACAGTGTATTGGACTGAAGAGGAGCTACTGTTCTTGTCAGTTTCCAAAGCGGAGTTGAACTAGATATGGCCCGTGTGTGTAGGAATAACAGTTCTTTTGTTCTGAGCAAGCTCACTGTTCAGACCCCATAGGAAACACAGTTGAGGAGAAGAGTGCACTTTTCTCAAAAGCAGAGTGTGTTTCTTGTAAGGCGAGCTAGCGTTTGTTTCCCACTCCTAAATGGAGTTGAATCACATGCAGTTTCTTGTCCTACGAGCAAGAGTTGTTTTCTGGTAAGAAGAGTCACTATTGCGCTCCCCTTGTCATACACAGGGCAAATAGCACTGGCGTCTGTTCCCAGCATGTACAGTGTATTGGACTGAAGAGGATCTACTGTTCTGTCAGTTTCCTAAGCAGAGTTGAAGTAGATATGGACCATGTGTGTAGGAAGCACAGTTCTTTTGTTCTGCGAATGCTCACTGTTCTGGCCCTATAGGAAACACATTAGAGTAGAAGACTGCTCTTTTCTCAAAAGCAGAGTGTGTTTCTTGTAAGTCGAGCTAGCGTTTGTTTCCCAGTCCTAAATGGAGTTGAATCCCATGCAGTTTCTGGTCCTACCAGCAAGAGTTCTTTTCTGGTAAGAAGAGTCACTATTGTGCTCCCATTGTCATACACAAGGCAAATAGCACTGGCGTCTAATCCCAGCAAGTACAGTGTATTGGACTGAAGAGGATCTACCTTTCTTGTCAGTTTCCTAAGCAGAGTTGAATTAGATATGGCCCATGTGTGTAGGAAGCACAGTTCTTTTGTTCTGAGCAAGCTCACTGTTCGGACACCATAGGAAACACAGTAGAGTAGAAGAGTGCTCTTTTCTCAAAATCAGAGTGTGTTTCTTGTAAGGCAAGCTAGCATTTGTTTCCCTGTCCTAAATGGAGTTGAATCACATCCTGTTTTTGGTCTTACAAGCAAGAGTTGTTTTCTGGTAAGGAAAGTCACTATTGCACTCCCATTTCCAGACACAGTGCAAATAGCACTCACGTCTGTTCCAAGCAAGTACAGTGTATTGGACTGAAGAGGAGCTACTGTTCTTGTCAGTTTCCTAAGCAGAATTGAACTAGATATAGCCCGTGTGTGGAGGAAGCACAGTTCTGTTGTTCTGAGCAAGCTCACTGTTCGGTCCCCATAGGATATACAGTAGAGTAGTAGAGTGCTCTTTTCTCAAAAGCAGAGTGTGTTTCTTGTAAGTCGAGCTAGCGTTTGTTTCCCAGTCCTAAATCGAGTTGAATCACATGCAGTTTCTTGTCCTACGAGCAAGAGTTGTTTTCTGGTAAGAAGAGTCACTATTGCGCACCCATTTTCATACACAGGGCAAATAGCACTTGCGCCTGTTCCCAGCATGTACAGTGTACTGGACTGAAGAGGATATACTGTTCTTGTCAGTTTCCTAAGCAGAATTGAACTAGATATGGCCGTATTTGTAGAAAGCACAGTTCTTTTCTTCTGAGCAAACTCACTGTTCTGGCCCTATAGGAAACACAGTAGAGTAGAAGAGTGCTCTTTTCTCAAAAGCAGAGGGTGTTTTTTGTAAGGCGAGCTAGCGTTTGTTTCCCAGTCCTAAATGGAGTTGAATCTCATGCAGTTTTTGGTTCTACGAGCAAGAGTTGTTTTCTGGTAAGGAAAGTGTCTATTGTGCTCCCATTTCCATACACAGTGCAAATAGCACTCGCTTCTGTTCATAGCAAGTACAGTGTATTGGACTGAAGCGGAGCTACTGTTCTTGTCAGTTTCCTAAGCAGAGTTGAACTAGATATGGCCCCTGTGTGTAGAAAGCACAGTTCTTTTGTTCTGAGAATGCTCACTGTTCTGGCCCTATAGGAAACACAGTAGAGTAGAAGAGTGCTCTTTTCTCAAAAGCAGAGTGTGTTTCTTGTAAGGCGAGCTAGCGTTTGTTTCCCAATCCTAAATGGAGTTGAATCACATGCAGTTTCTGGTCCTAGGAGCAAGAGTTGTTTTCTGGTAAGAAGAGTCACTATTGCGCTCCCATTGTGATACTAGGGCAAATAGTACTGGCGTCTGATCCCAGCATGTACAGTGTATTGGACTGAAAAGGAGCTACTGTTCATGTCAGTTTCATAAGCAGAGTTGAACAAGATATGGCCGTGTGTGTAGGAAGCACAGTTCTTTTGTTCTGAGAATCCTCACTGTTCGGGCACCATAGGAAACACAGTAGAGTAGAAGAGTGCTCTTTTCTCAAAAGCAGAGTGTGTTTCTTGTAAGGCGAGCTAGCGTTTGTTTCCCAGTCCTAAATGGAGTTGAATCACATGCAGTTTCTTGTCCTACGAGCAAGAGTTGTTTTCTGGTAAGGAAAGTGTCTATTGTGCTCCCATTTCCATACACAGTGCAAATAGCACTCGCTTCTGTTCATAGCAAGTACAGTGTATTGCACTGAAGCGGAGCTACTGTTCTTGTCAGTTTCCTAAGCAGAGTTGAACTAGATATGGCCCCTGTGTGTAGAAAGCACAGTTCTTTTGTTCTGAGAATGCTCACGGTTCTGGCCCTATAGGAAACACAGTAGAGTAGAAGAGTGCTCTTTTCTCAAAAGCAGAGTGTGTTTCTTGTAATGCGAGCTAGCGTTTGTTTCCCAATTCTAAATGGAGATGAATCACATGCAGTTTCTGGTCCTAGGAGCAAGAGTTGTTTTCTGGTAAGAAGAGTCACTATTGCGCTCCCTTTGTGATACTAGGGCAAATAGCACTGGCGTCTGATCCCAGCATGTACAGTGTATTAGACTGAAGAGGAGCTACTGTTCATGTCAGTTTCCTAAGCAGAGTTGAACTAGATATGGCCGTGTGTGTAGGAATCACAGTTCTTTTGTTCTGAGAATCCTCACTGTTCGGGCACCATAGGAAACACAGTAGAGTAGAAGAGTGCTCTTTTCTCAAAAGCAGAGTGTGTTTCTTGTAAGGCGAGCTAGCGTTTGTTTCCCAGTCCTAAATGGAGTTGAATCACAAGCAGTTTTTGGTCCTACGACCAAGACTTGTTTTCTGGTAAGGAAAGTCACTATTGCACTCCCATTGCCATACACAGTGCAAATAGCACTCGTGTCTGTTCCCAGCAAGTACAGTGTATTGGACTGAAACGGAGCTACTGTTCTTGTCAGTTTCCTAAGCAGAGTTGAACTAGATATGGCCCCTGTGTGTAGGAAGCACAGTTCTTTTTTTCTGAGAATGCTCACAGTTCTGGCCCTATAGGAAACACAGTAGAGTAGAAGAGTGCTCTTTTCTCAAAAGCAGAGTGTGTTTCTTGTAAGGCGAGCTAGCGATTGTTTCCCAATCCTAAATGGAGATGAATCACATGCAGTTTCTGGTCCTACGAGCAAGAGTTATTTTCTGGTAAGAAGAGTCACTATTGCGCTCCCATTGTGATACTAGGGCAAATAGCACTGGCGTCTGTTCCCAGCATGTACAGTGTATTGGACTGAAGAGGAGCTATTGTTCATGTCAGTTTCCTAAGCAGAGTTGAACTAGATATGGCCCGTGTGTGTAGGAAGCACAGTTCTTTTCTTCTGAGAATGCTCACTGTTCGGGCACCATAGGAAACACAGTAGAGTAGAAGAGTGCTCTTTTCTCAAAAGCAGAGTGTGTTTCTTGTAAGGCGAGCTAGCGTTTGTTTCCCAGTCCTAAATGGAGTTGAATCACAAGCAGTTTTTGGTCCTACGACCAAGACTTGTTTTCTGGTAAGGAAAGTCACTATTGCACTCCCATTGCCATACACAGTGCAAATAGCACTCTTGTCTGTTCCCAGCAAGTACAGTGTATTGGACTGAAACGGAGCTACTGTTCTTGTCAGTTTCCTAAGCAGAGTTGAACTAGATATGGCCCCTGTGTGTAGGAAGCACAGTTCTTTTTTTCTGAGAATGCTCACAGTTCTGGCCCTATAGGAAACACAGTAGAGTAGAAGAGTGCTCTTTTCTCAAAAGCAGAGTGTGTTTCTTGTAAGGCGAGCTAGCGATTGTTTCCCAATCCTAAATGGAGATGAATCACATGCAGTTTCTGGTCCTACGAGCAAGAGTTATTTTCTGGTAAGAAGAGTCACTATTGCGCTCCCATTGTGATACTAGGGCAAATAGCACTGGCGTCTGTTCCCAGCATGTACAGTGTATTGGACTGAAACGGAGCTACTGTTCATGTCAGTTTCCTAAGCAGAGTTGAACTAGATATGGCCCGTGTGTGTAGGAAGCACAGTTCTTTTCTTCTGAGAATGCTCACTGTTCGGGCACCATAGGAAACACAGTAGAGTAGAAGAGTGCTCTTTTCTCAAAAGCAGAGTGTGTTTCTTGTAAGGCGAGCTAGCGTTTGTTTCCCAGTCCTAAATGGAGTTGAATCACATGCAGTTTCTTGTCCTACGAGCAAGAGTTGTTTTCTGGTAAGGAAAGTGTCTATTGTGCTCCCATTTACATACACAGTGCAAATAGCACTCGCTTCTGTTCATAGCAAGTACAGTGTATTGGACTGAAGCGGAGCTACTGTTCTTGTCAGTTTCCTAAGCAGAGTTGAACTAGATATGGTCCCTGTGTGTAGAAAGCACAGTTCTTTTGTTCTGAGAATGCTCACGGTTCTGGCCCTATAGGAAACACAGTAGAGTAGAAGAGTGCTCTTTTCTCAAAAGCAGAGTGTGTTTCTTGTAAGGCGAGGTAGCGTTTGTTTCCCAATCCTAAATGGAGATGAATCACATGCAGTTTCTGGTCCTAGGAGCAAGAGTTGTTTTCTGGTAAGAAGAGTCACTATTGCGCTCCCTTTGTGATACTAGGGCAAATAGCACTGGCGTCTGATCCCAGCATGTACAGTGTATTAGACTGAAGAGGAGCTACTGTTCATGTCAGTTTCCTAAGCAGAGTTGAACTAGATATGGCTGTGTGTGTAGGAATCACAGTTCTTTTGTTCTGAGAATCCTCACTATTCGGGCACCATAGGAAACACAGTAGAGTAGAAGAGTGCTCTTTTCTCAAAAGCAGAGTGTGTTTCTTGTAAGTCGAGCTAGCGTTTGTTTCCCAGTCCTAAATCGAGTTGAATCACATGCAGTTTCTTGTCCTACGAGCAAGAGTTGTTTTCTGGTAAGAAGAGTCACTATTGCGCTCCCATTGTGGTACTAGGGCAAATAGCACTGGCGTCTGTTCCCAGCATGTACAGTGTATTGGACTGAAGAGGATCTACTGTTCTTGTCAGTTTCCTAAGCAGAATTGAACTAGATATGGCCGTGTGTGTAGGAAGCACAGTTCTTTTGTTCTGAGCAAGCTCACTGTTCTGGCCCTATAGGAAACAAAGTAGAGTAGAAGAGTGATGTTTTCGAAAAAGCAGAGTGTGTTTCTTGTAAGGCGAGCTAGCGTTTGTTTCCCAGTCCTAAATGGAGTTGAATCACATGCAGTTTCTTGTCCTACGAGCAAGAGTAGTTTTCTGTTAAGAAGAGTCACTATTGCGCTCCCATAGTCATACACAGGGCAAATAGCACTGGCGTCTGTTCCCAGCATGTACAGTGTATTGGACTGAAGAGGATCTACTGTTCTTGTCAGTTTCCTTAGCAGAATTGAACTAGATATGGCCGTATTCGTAGGAAGCACAGTTCTTTGTTCTGAGCAAACTCACTGTTCTGGCCATATAGGAAACACAGTAGCGTAGAAGAGTGCTCTTTTCTCAAAAGCAGAGTGTGTTTCTTGTAAGGTGAGCTGGCGTTTTTTTCCCAGTCCTAAATGGAGTTGAATCACATGCAGTTTTTGGTCCTACGAGCAAGAGTTGTTTTCTGGTAAGGAAAGTCACTATTGCACTCCCATTGCCATACACAGTGCAAATAGCACTCGTGTCTGTTCCCAGCAAGTACAGTGTATTGGACTGAAACGGAGCTACTGTTCTTGTCAGTTTCCTAAGCAGAGTTGAACTAGATATGGCCCCTGTGTGTAGGAAGCACAGTTCTTTTTTTCTGAGAATGCTCACAGTTCTGGCCCTATAGGAAACACAGTAGAGTAGAAGAGTGCTCTTTTCTCAAAAGCAGAGTGTGTTTCTTGTAAGGCGAGCTAGCGATTGTTTCCCAATCCTAAATGGAGATGAATCACATGCATTTTCTGGTGCTACGAGCAAGAGTTATTTTCTGGTAAGAAGAGTCACTATTGTGCTCCCATTGTGATACTAGGGCAAATAGCACTGGCGTCTGTTCCCAGCATGTACAGTGTATTGGACTGAAGAGGATCTACTGTTCTTGTCAGTTTCCTAAGCAGAGTTGAAGTAGATATGGACCATGTGTGTAGGAAGCACAGTTCTTTTGTTCTGCGAATGCTCACTGTTCTGGCCCTATAGGAAACACATTAGAGTAGAAGACTGCTCTTTTCTCAAAAGCAGAGTGTGTTTCTTGTAAGTCGAGCTAGCGTTTGTTTCCCAGTCCTAAATGGTGTTGAATCCCATACAGTTTCTGGTCCTACCAGCAAGAGTTCTTTTCTGGTAAGAAGAGTCAGTATGGTGCTCCCATTGTCATACACAAGGCAAATAGCACTGGCGTCTAATCCCAGCAAGTACAGTGTATTGGACTGAAGAGGATCTACCTTTCTTGTCAGTTTCCTAAGCAGAGTTGAATTAGATATGGCCCATGTGTGTAGGAAGCACAGTTCTTTTGTTCTGAGCAAGCTCACTGTTCGGACCCCATAGGAAACACAGTAGAGTAGAAGAGTGCTCTTTTCTCAAAAGCAGAGTGTGTTTCTTGTAAGGCAAGCTAGCATTTGTTTCCCTGTCCTAAATGGCGTTGAATCACATCCTGTTTTTGGTCTTACAAGCAAGAGTTGTTTTCTGGTAAGGAAAGTCACTATTGCACTCCCATTTCCAGACACAGTGCAAATAGCACTCACGTCTGTTCCAAGCAAGTACAGTGTATTGGACTGAAGAGGAGCTACTGTTCTTGTCAGTTTCCTAAGCAGAATTGAACTAGATATGGCCCGTGTGTGGAGGAAGCACAGTTCTGTTGTTCTGAGCAAGCTCACTGTTCGGTCCCCATAGGATATACAGTAGAGTAGTAGAGTGCTCTTTTCTCAAAAGCAGAGTGTGTTTCTTGTAAGTCGAGCTAGCGTTTGTTTCCCAGTCCTAAATCGAGTTGAATCACATGCAGTTTCTTGTCCTACGAGCAAGAGTTGTTTTCTGGTAAGGAAAGTGTCTATTTTGCTCCCATTTTTATACACAGTGCAAATAGCACTCGCTTCTGTTCATAGCAAGTACAGTGTATTGGACTGAAGCGTAGCTACTGTTCTTGTCAGTTTCCTAAGCAGAGTTGAACTAGATATGGCCCCTGTGTGTAGAAAGCACAGTTCTTTTGTTCTGAGAATGCTCACTGTTCTGGCCCTGTAGGAAACACAGTAGAGTAGAAGAGTGCTCTTTTCTCAAAAGCAGAGTGTGTTTCTTGTAAGGCGAGCTAGCGTTTGTTTCCCAATCCTAAATGGAGATGATTCGCATGCAGTTTCTGGTCCTAGGAGCAAGAGTTGTTTTCTGGTAAGAAGAGTCACTATTGCGCTCCCATTGTGATACTAGGGCAAATAGCACTGGCGTCTGATCCCACCATGTACAGTGTATTGGACTGAAGAGGAGCTACTGTTCATGTCAGTTTCCTAAGCAGAGTTGAACTAGATATGGCCGTGTGTGTAGGAAGCACAGTTCTTTTGTTCTGAGAATCCTCACTGTTCGGGCACCATAGGAAACAAAGTAGAGTAGAAGAGTGCTCTTTTCTCAAATCAGAGTGTGTTTCTTGTAAGGCGAGCTAGCGTTTGTTTCCCAGTCCTAAATGGAGTTGAATCACATGCAGTTTCTTGTCCTACGAGCAAGAGTAGTTTTCTGTTAAGAAGAGTCCCTAATGCGCTCCCATTATCATACACAGGGCAAATAGCACTGTCGTCGCTTCCCAGCATGTACAGTGTATTGGACTGAAGAGGATCTACTGTTCTTGTCAGTTTCCTAAGCAGAATTGAACTAGATATGGCCGTATTTGTAGGAAGCACAGTTCTTTTGTTCTGAGCAAACTCACTGTTCTGGCCCTATAGGAAACACAGTAAAGTAGAAGAGTGCTCTATTCTCAAAAGCAGAGTGTGTTTCTTGTAAGGCAAGCTAGCGTTTGTTTCCCAGTCCTAAATGGAGTTGAATGACATGCAGTTTTTGGTCCTACGAGCAAGACTTGTTTTCTGGTAAGGAAAGTCACTATTGTGCTCCCATTGCCATACACAGTGCAAATCGCACTCGCGTCTCTTCCCAGCAAGTACAGTGTATTGGACTGAAGCGGAGCTACTGTTCTTGTCAGTTTCCTAAGCAGAGTTGAGCTAGATATGGCCCCTGTGTGTAGAAAGCACAGTTCTTTTGTTCTGAGAATGCTCACTGTTCTGGCCCTATAGGAAACACAGTAGAGTAGAAGAGTGATCCTTTCTCAAAAGCAGAGTGTGTTTCTTGTAAGGCGAGCTAGCATTTGTTTCCCAATCCTAAATGGAGATGAATCACATGCAGTTTCTGGTCCTAGGAGCAAGAGTAGTTTTCTGGTAAGAAGAGTCACTATTGCGCTCCCATTGTGATACTAGGGCAAATAGCACTGGCGTCTGATCCCAGCATGTACAGTGTATTGGACTGAAGAGGACCTACTGTTCATGTCAGTTTCCTAAGCAGAGTTGAACTAGATATGGCCGTGTGTGTAGGAAGCACAGTTCTTTTGTTCTGAGAATCCTCACTGTTCGGGCACCATAGGAAACACAGTAGAGTAGAAGAGTGCTCTTTACTCAAAAGCAGAGTGTGTTTCTTGTAAGGCGAGCTAGCGTTTGTTTCCCAGTCCTAAATGGAGTTGAATCACATGCAGTTTCTTGTCCTACGAGCAAGAGTTGTTTTCTGGTAAGGAAAGTGTCTATTGTGCTCCCATTTCCATACACAGTGCAAATAGCACTCGCTTCTGTTCATAGCAAGTACAGTGTATTGGACTGAAGCGGAGCTACTGTTCTTGTCAGTATCCTAAGCAGAGTTGAACTAGATATGGCCCCTGTGTGTAGAAAGCACAGTTCTTTTGTTCTGAGAATGCTCACGGTTCTGGCCCTTTGGAAACACAGTAGAGTAGAAGAGTGCTCTTTTCTCAAAAGCAGAGTGTGTTTCTTGTAAGGCGAGCTAGCGTTTGTTTCCCAATCCTAAATGGAGATGAATCACATGCAGTTTCTGGTCCTAGGAGCAAGAGTTGTTTTCTGGTAAGAAGAGTCACTATTGCGCTCCCTTTGTGATACTAGGGCAAATAGCACTGGCGTCTGATCCCAGCATGTACAGTGTATTGGACTGAAGAGGAGCTACTGTTCATGTCAGTTTCCTAAGCAGAGTTGAACTAGATATGGCCGTGTGTGTAGGAATCACAGTTCTTTTGTTCTGAGAATCCTCACTGTTCGGGCACCATAGGAAACACAGTAGAGTAGAAGAGTGCTCTTTTCTCAAAAGCAGAGTGTGTTTCTTGTAAGGCGAGCTAGCGTTTGTTTCCCAGTCCTAAATGGAGTTGAATCACATGCAGTTTCTTGTCCTACGAGCAAGAGTTGTTTTCTGGTAAGAAGAGTCACTATTGCGCTCCCATTGTGGTACTAGGGCAAATAGCACTGGCGTCTGTTCCCAGCATGTACAGTGTATTGGACTGAAGAGGGTCTACTGTTCTTGTCAGTTTCCTAAGCAGAATTGAACTAGATATGGCCGTGTGTGTAGGAAGCACAGTTCTTTTGTTCTGAGCAAGCTCACTGTTCTGGCCCTATAGGAAACACAGTAGCGTAGAAGAGTGCTCTTTTCTCAAAAGCAGAGTGTGTTTCTTGTAAGGTGAGCTAGCGTTTGTTTCCCAGTCCTAAATGGAGTTGAATCACATGCAGTTTTTGGTCCTACGAGCAAGAGTTGTTTCCTGGTAAGGAAAGTCACTATTGCACTCCCATTGCCATGCACAGTGCAAATAGCACTCGTGTCTGTTCCCAGCAAGTACAGTGTATTGGACTGAAACGGAGCTACTGTTCTTGTCAGTTTCCTAAGCAGAGTTGAACTAGATATGGCCCCTGTGTGTAGGAAGCACAGTTCTTTTTTTCTGAGAATGCTCACAGTTCTGGCCCTATAGGAAACACAGTAGAGTAGAAGAGTGCTCTTTTCTCAAAAGCAGAGTGTGTTTCTTGTAAGGCGAGCTAGCGATTGTTTCCCAATCCTAAATGGAGATGAATCACATGCAGTTTCTGGTCCTACGAGCAAGAGTTATTTTCTGGTAAGAAGAGTCACTATTGCGCTCCCATTGTGATACTAGGGCAAATAGCACTGGCATCTGTTCCCAGCATGTACAGTGTATTGGACTGAAGAGGATCTACTGTTCATGTCAGTTTCCTAAGCAGAGTTGAACTAGATATGGCCCGTGTGTGTAGGAAGCACAGTTCTTTTCTTCTGAGAATGCTCACTGTTCGGGCACCATAGGAAACACAGTAGAGTAGAAGAGTGCTCTTTTCTCAAAAGCAGAGTGTGTTTCTTGTAAGGCAAGCTAGCGTTTGTTTCCCAGTCCTAAATGGAGTTGAATCAAAAGCAGTTTTTGGTCCTACGACCAAGACATGTTTTCTGGTAAGGAAAGTCACTATTGTGCTCCCATTGCCATACACAGTGCAAATAGCACTCACGTCTGTTCCCAGCAAGAACAGTGTATTGGACTGAAGAGGAGCTACTGTTCTTGTCAGTTTCCAAAGCGGAGTTGAACTAGATATGGCCCGTGTGTGTAGGAATAACAGTTCTGTTGTTCTGAGCAAGCTCACTGTTCAGACCCCATAGGAAACACAGTTGAGGAGAAGAGTGCACTTTTCTCAAAAGCAGAGTGTGTTTCTTGTAAGGCGAGCTAGCGTTTGTTTCCCAGTCCTAAATGGAGTTGAATCACATGCATTTTCTTGTCCTACGAGCAAGAGTTGTTTTCTGGTAAGAAGAGTCACTATTGCGCTCCCCTTGTCATACACAGGGCAAATAGCACTGGCGTCTGTTCCAAGCATGTACAGTGTATTGGACTGAAGAGGATCTACTGTTCTTGTCAGTTTCCTAAGCAGAGTTGAAGTAGATATGGACCATGTGTGTAGGAAGCACAGTTCTTTTGTTCTGCGAATGCTCACTGTTCTGGCCCTATAGGAAACACATTAGAGTAGAAGACTGCTCTTTTGTCAAAAGCAGAGTGTGTTTCTTGTAAGTCGAGCTAGCGTTTGTTTCCCAGTCCTAAATGGAGTTGAATCCCATGCAGTTTCTGGTCCTACCAGCAAGAGTTCTTTTCTGGTAAGAAGAGTCACTATTGTGCTCCCATTGTCATACACAAGGCAAATAGCACTGGCGTCTAATCCCAGCAAGTACAGTGTATTGGACTGAAGAGGATCTACCATTCTTTTCAGTTTCCTAAGCAGAGTTGAATTAGATATGGCCCATGTGTGTAGGAAGCACAGTTCTTTTGTTTTGAGCAAGCTCACTGTTCGGACCCCATAGGAAACACAGTAGAGTAGAAGAGTGCTCTTTTCTCAAAAGCAGAGTGTGTTTCTTGTAAGGCAAGCTAGCATTTGTTTCCCTGTCCTAAATGGAGTTGAATCACATCCTGTTTTTGGTCTTACAAGCAAGAGTTGTTTTCTGGTAAGGAAAGTCACTATTGCACTCCCATTTCCAGACACAGTGCAAATAGCACTCACGTCTGTTCCAAGCAAGTACAGTGTATTGGACTGAAGAGGAGCTACTGTTCTTGTCAGTTTCCTAAGAAGAATTGAACTAGATATGGCCCGTGTGTGGAGGAAGCACAGTTCTGTTGTTCTGAGCAAGCTCACTGTTCGGTCCCCATAGGATATACAGTAGAGTAGTAGAGTGCTCTTTTCTCAAAAGCAGAGTGTGTTTCTTGTAAGTCGAGCTAGCGTTTGTTTCCCAGTCCTAAATCGAGTTGAATCACATGCAGTTTCTTGTCCTACGAGCAAGAGTTGTTTTCTGATAAGAAGAGTCACTATTGCGCTCCCATTTTCATACACAGGGCAAATAGCACTTGCGCCTGTTCCCAGCATGTACAGTGTACTGGACTGAAGAGGATATACTGTTCTTGTCAGTTTCCTAAGCAGAATTGAACTAGATATGGCCGTATTTGTAGAAAGCACAGTTCTTTTCTTCTGAGCAAACTCACTGTTCTGGCCCTATAGGAAACACAGTAGAGTAGAAGAGTGCTCTTTTCTCAAAAGCAGAGGGTGTTTCTTGTAAGGCGAGCTAGCGTTTGTTTCCCAGTCCTAAATGGAGTTGAATCTCATGCAGTTTTTGGTTCTACGAGCAAGAGTTGTTTTCTGGTAAGGAAAGTGTCTATTGTGCTCCCATTTCCATACACAGTGCAAATAGCACTCGCTTCTGTTCATAGCAAGTACAGTGTATTGGACTGAAGCGGAGCTACTGTTCTTGTCAGTTTCCTAAGCAGAGTTGAACTAGATATGGCCCCTGTGTGTAGAAAGCACAGTTCTTTTGTTCTGAGAATGCTCACTGTTCTGGCCCTATAGGAAACACAGTAGAGTAGAAGAGTGCTCTTTTCTCAAAAGCAGAGTGTGTTTCTTGTAAGGCGAGCTAGCGTTTGTTTCCCAATCCTAAATGGAGTTGAATCACATGCAGTTTCTGGTCCTAGGAGCAAGAGTTGTTTTCTGGTAAGAAGAGTCACTATTGCGCTCCCATTGTGATACTAGGGCAAATAGTACTGGCGTCTGATCCCAGCATGTACAGTGTATTGGACTGAAGAGGAGCTACTGTTCATGTCAGTTTCATAAGCAGAGTTGAACAAGATATGGCCGTGTGTGTAGGAAGCACAGTTCTTTTGTTCTGAGAATCCTCACTGTTCGGGCACCATAGGAAACACAGTAGAGTAGAAGAGTGCTCTTTTCTCAAAAGCAGAGTGTGTTTCTTGTAAGGCGAGCTAGCGTTTGTTTCCCAGTCCTAAATGGAGTTGAATCACATGCAGTTTCTTGTCCTACGAGCAAGAGTTGTTTTCTGGTAAGGAAAGTGTCTATTGTGCTCCCATTTCCATACACAGTGCAAATAGCACTCGCTTCTGTTCATACCAAGTACAGTGTATTGGACTGAAGCGGAGCTACTGTTCTTGTCAGTTTCCTAAGCAGAGTTGAACTAGATATGGCCCCTGTGTGTAGAAAGCACAGTTCTTTTGTTCTGAGAATGCTCACGGTTCTGGCCCTATAGGAAACACAGTAGAGTAGAAGAGTGCTCTTTTCTCAAAAGCAGAGTGTGTTTCTTGTAAGGCGAGCTAGCGTTTGTTTCCCAATTCTAAATGGAGATGAATCACATGCAGTTTCTGGTCCTAGGAGCAAGAGTTGTTTTCTGGTAAGAAGAGTCACTATTGCGCTCCCTTTGTGATACTAGGGCAAATAGCACTGGCGTCTGATCCCAGCATGTACAGTGTATTAGACTGAAGAGGAGCTACTGTTCATGTCAGTTTCCTAAACAGAGTTGAACTAGATATGGCCGTGTGTGTAGGAATCACAGTTCTTTTGTTCTGAGAATCCTCACTGTTCGGGCACCATAGGAAACACAGTAGAGTAGAAGAGTGCTCTTTTCTCAAAAGCAGAGTGTGTTTCTTGTAAGGCGAGCTAGCGTTTGTTTCCCAGTCCTAAATGGAGTTGAATCACATGCAGTTTCTTGTCCTACGAGCAAGAGTTGTTTTCTGGTAAGAAGAGTCACTATTGCGCTCCCATTGTGGTACTAGGGCAAATAGCACTGGCGTCTGTTCCCAGCATGTACAGTGTATTGGACTGAAGAGGATCTACTGTTCTTGTCAGTTTCCTAAGCAGAATTGAACTAGATATGGCCGTGTGTGTAGGAAGCACAGTTCTTTTGTTCTGAGCAAGCTCACTGTTCTGGCCCTATAGGAAACAAAGTAGAGTAGAAGAGTGATGTTTTCGAAAAAGCAGAGTGTGTTTCTTGTAAGGCGAGCTAGCGTTTGTTTCCCAGTCCTAAATGGAGTTGAATCACATGCAGTTTCTTGTCCTACGAGCAAGAGTAGTTTTCTGTTAAGAAGAGTCACTATTGCGCTCCCATAGTCATACACAGGGCAAATAGCACTGGCGTCTGTTCCCAGCATGTACAGTGTATTGGACTGAAGAGGATCTACTGTTCTTGTCAGTTTCCTTAGCAGAATTGAACTAGATATGGCCGTATTTGTAGGAAGCACAGTTCTTTGTTCTGAGCAAACTCACTGTTCTTGCCATATAGGAAACACAGTAGCGTAGAAGAGTGCTCTTTTCTCAAAAGCAGAGTGTGTTTCTTGTAAGGTGAGCTGGCGTTTTTTTCCCAGTCCTAAATGGAGTTGAATCACATGCAGTTTTTGGTCCTACGAGCAAGAGTTGTTTTCTGGTAAGGAAAGTCACTATTGCACTCCCATTGCCATACACAGTACAAATAGTACTCGTGTCTGTTCCCAGCAAGTACAGTGTATTGGACTGAAACGGAGCTACTGTTCTTGTCAGTTTCCTAAGCAGAGTTGAACTAGATATGGCCCCTGTGTGTAGGAAGCACAGTTCTTTTTTTCTGAGAATGCTCACAGTTCTGGCCCTATAGGAAACACAGTAGAGTAGAAGAGTGCTCTTTTCTCAAAAGCAGAGTGTGTTTCTTGTAAGGCGAGCTAGCGATTGTTTCCCAATCCTAAATGGAGATGAATCACATGCAGTTTCTGGTCCTACGAGCAAGAGTTATTTTCTGGTAAGAAGAGTCACTATTGCGCTCCCATTGTGATACTAGGGCAAATAGCACTGGCGTCTGTTCCCAGCATGTACAGTGTATTGGACTGAAGAGGAGCTACTGTTCATGTCAGTTTCCTAAGCAGAGTTGAACTAGATATGGCCCGTGTGTGTAGGAAGCACAGTTCTTTTCTTCTGAGAATGCTCACTGTTCGGGCACCATAGGAAACACAGTAGAGTAGAAGAGTGCTCTTTTCTCAAAAGCAGAGTGTGTTTCTTGTAAGGCGAGCTAGCGTTTGTTTCCCAGTCCTAAATGGAGTTGAATCACATGCAGTTTCTTGTCCTACGAGCAAGAGTTGTTTTCTGGTAAGGAAAGTGTCTATTGTGCTCCCATTTACATACACAGTGCAAATAGCACTCGCTTCTGTTCATAGCAAGTACAGTGTATTGGACTGAAGCGGAGCTACTGTTCTTGTCAGTTTC
The DNA here is from genome assembly GCF_949786415.1 of Peromyscus eremicus. Taxonomy (NCBI): domain Eukaryota; kingdom Metazoa; phylum Chordata; class Mammalia; order Rodentia; family Cricetidae; genus Peromyscus; species Peromyscus eremicus. The sequence goes on from NW_026735138.1 coordinate 100,867, forward strand.
CTAAGCAGAGTTGAACTAGATATGGTCCCTGTGTGTAGAAAGCACAGTTCTTTTGTTCTGAGAATGCTCACGGTTCTGGCCCTATAGGAAACACAGTAGAGTAGAAGAGTGCTCTTTTCTCAAAAGCAGAGTGTGTTTCTTGTAAGGCGAGGTAGCGTTTGTTTCCCAATCCTAAATGGAGATGAATCACATGCAGTTTCTGGTCCTAGGAGCAAGAGTTGTTTTCTGGTAAGAAGAGTCACTATTTCGCTCCCTTTGTGATACTAGGGCAAATAGCACTGGCGTCTGATCCCAGCATGTACAGTGTATTAGACTGAAGAGGAGCTACTGTTCATGTCAGTTTCCTAAGCAGAGTTGAACTAGATATGGCTGTGTGTGTAGGAATCACAGTTCTTTTGTTCTGAGAATCCTCACTGTTCGGGCACCATAGGAAACACAGTAGAGTAGAAGAGTGCTCTTTTCTCAAAAGCAGAGTGTGTTTCTTGTAAGTCGAGCTAGCGTTTGTTTCCCAGTCCTAAATCGAGTTGAATCACATGCAGTTTCTTGTCCTACGAGCAAGAGTTGTTTTCTGGTAAGAAGAGTTACTATTGCGCTCCCATTGTGGTACTAGGGCAAATAGCACTGGCGTCTGTTCCCAGCATGTACAGTGTATTGGACTGAAGAGGATCTACTGTTCTTGTCAGTTTCCTAAGCAGAATTGAACTAGATATGGCCGTGTGTGTAGGAAGCACAATTCTTTTGTTCTGAGCAAGCTCACTGTTCTGGCCCTATAGGAAACAAAGTAGAGTAGAAGAGTGATGTTTTCGAAAAAGCAGAGTGTGTTTCTTGTAAGGCGAGCTAGCGTTTGTTTCCCAGTCCTAAATGGAGTTGAATCACATGCAGTTTCTTGTCCTACGAGCAAGAGTAGTTTTCTGTTAAGAAGAGTCACTATTGCGCTCCCATAGTCATACACAGGGCAAATAGCACTGGCGTCTGTTCCCAGCATGTACAGTGTATTGGACTGAAGAGGATCTACTGTTCTTGTCAGTTTCCTTAGCAGAATTGAACTAGATATGGCCGTATTCGTAGGAAGCACAGTTCTTTGTTCTGAGCAAACTCACTGTTCTGGCCATATAGGAAACACAGTAGCGTAGAAGAGTGCTCTTTTCTCAAAAGCAGAGTGTGTTTCTTGTAAGGTGAGCTGGCGTTTTTTTCCCAGTCCTAAATGGAGTTGAATCACATGCAGTTTTTGGTCCTACGAGCAAGAGTTGTTTTCTGGTAAGGAAAGTCACTATTGCACTCCCATTGCCATACACAGTGCAAATAGCACTCGTGTCTGTTCCCAGCAAGTACAGTGTATTGGACTGAAACGGAGCTACTGTTCTTGTCAGTTTCCTAAGCAGAGTTGAACTAGATATGGCCCCTGTGTGTAGGAAGCACAGTTCTTTTTTTCTGAGAATGCTCACAGTTCTGGCCCTATAGGAAACACAGTAGAGTAGAAGAGTGCTCTTTTCTCAAAAGCAGAGTGTGTTTCTTGTAAGGCGAGCTAGCGATTGTTTCCCAATCCTAAATGGAGATGAATCACATGCATTTTCTGGTGCTACGAGCAAGAGTTATTTTCTCTTAAGAAGAGTCACTATTGTGCTCCCATTGTGATACTAGGGCAAATAGCACTGGCGTCTGTTCCCAGCATGTACAGTGTATTGGACTGAAGAGGATCTACTGTTCTTGTCAGTTTCCTAAGCAGAGTTGAAGTAGATATGGACCATGTGTGTAGGAAGCACAGTTCTTTTGTTCTGCGAATGCTCACTGTTCTGGCCCTATAGGAAACACATTAGAGTAGAAGACTGCTCTTTTCTCAAAAGCAGAGTGTGTTTCTTGTAAGTCGAGCTAGCGTTTGTTTCCCAGTCCTAAATGGAGTTGAATCCCATACAGTTTCTGGTCTACCAGCAAGAGTTCTTTTCTGGTAAGAAGAGTCACTATGGTGCTCCCATTGTCATACACAAGGCAAATAGCACTGGCGTCTAATCCCAGCAAGTACAGTGTATTGGACTGAAGAGGATCTACCTTTCTTGTCAGTTTCCTAAGCAGAGTTGAATTAGATATGGCCCATGTGTGTAGGAAGCACAGTTCTTTTGTTCTGAGCAAGCTCACTGTTCGGACCCCATAGGAAACACAGTAGAGTAGAAGAGTGCTCTTTTCTCAAAATCAGAGTGTGTTTCTTGTAAGGCAAGCTAGCATTTGTTTCCCTGTCCTAAATGGAGTTGAATCACATCCTGTTTTTGGTCTTACAAGCAAGAGTTGTTTTCTGGTAAGGAAAGTCACTATTGCACTCCCATTTCCAGACACAGTGCAAATAGCACTCACGTCTGTTCCAAGCAAGTACAGTGTATTGGACTGAAGAGGAGCTACTGTTCTTGTCAGTTTCCTAAGCAGAATTGAACTAGATATAGCCCGTGTGTGGAGGAAGCACAGTTCTGTTGTTCTGAGCAAGCTCACTGTTCGGTCCCCATAGGATATACAGTAGAGTAGTAGAGTGCTCTTTTCTCAAAAGCAGAGTGTGTTTCTTGTAAGTCGAGCTAGCGTTTGTTTCCCAGTCCTAAATCGAGTTGAATCACATGCAGTTTCTGGTCCTATGAGCAAGAGTTGTTTTCTGGTAAGGAAAGTGACTCTTGCGCTCCCACTTCCATACACAGTGCAAATAGCACTCGCATCTGTTCATAGCAAGTACAGTGTATTGGACTGAAGAGGAGCTACTGTTCTTGTCAGTTTGCTAAGCAGAGTTAAAATAGATATGGCCCCTGTGTGTAGGAAGCACAGTTCTTTTGTTCTGAGCAAGCTCACTGTTTGGACCACATAGGAAACACAGAAAAGTAGAAGAGTGCTCTTTTCTCAAAAGCAGAGTGTGTTTCTTGTAAAGCGAGCTAGCATTTGTTTCCCAGTCCTAAATGGAGTTGAACCACATGCAGTTTATTGTCCTACGAGCAAGAGTTGTTTTCTGTTAAGAAGAGTCACTATTGCACTCCCATTGTCATACACAGGGAAAATAGCACTGGCGTCTGTTCCCAGCATGTACAGTGTATTGGACTGAAGAGGATCTACTGTTCTTTTCAGTTTCCTTAGCAGAATTGAACTAGATATGGCAGTATTTGTATGAAGCACAGTTCTTTTGTTCTGAGCAAGCTCACTGTTCTGGTCCTATAGGAAACACAGTAGAGTAGAAGAGTGCTCTTTTCTCAAAAGCAGAGTGTGTTTCTTGTAAGGCGAGCTAGTGTTTGTTTCCCAGTCCTAAATGGAGTTGAATCCCATGCAGTTTTTGGTCCTACGAGAAAGAGTTGTTTCTGGTAAGGAAAGTCACTATTTCGTTCCCATTTCCATACACAGTGCAAATAGCACTCGCATCTGTTCCCAGCAAATACAGTGTATTGGACTGAAGAGGAGCTAATGTTCTTGTCAGTTTCCTAAGCAGAGTTGAACTAGATATGGCCCCTGTGTGTAGGAAGCACAGTTCTTTTGTTCTGAGCAAGCTCACTTTTCTGACCCCTTAGGAAACACAGTAGAGTAGAAGAGTGCTCTTTTCTCAAAAGCAGAGTGTGTTTCTTGTAAGGCGAGCTAGCGTTTGTTTCCCATTCCTAAATGGAGTTGAATCACATGCAGTTTTTGGTCCTACGAGCAAGAGTTGTCTTCTGGTAAGGAAAGTCACTATTGCGCTCCCAATGCCATACACAGTGCAAACAGCACTCGCGTCTGTTCCCAGCAAGTACAGTGTATTGGACTGAAGAGGATCTACTGTTCTTTTCAGTTTCCTAAGCAGAATTGAACTAGATATGGCCGTATTTGTAGGAAGCACAGTTCTTTTGTTCTGAGCAAACACACTGTTCTGGCCCTATAGGAAACACAGTAGAGTAGAAGATTGCTCTTTTCTCAAAAGCAGAGTGTGTTTCTTGTAAGGCGAGCTAGCATTTGTTTCGCAGTCCTAAATGGAGTTGAATCACATGCAGTTTCTGGTCCTAACAGCAAGAGTTGTTTTCTGGTAAGGAAAGTCACTATTGCGCTGCCATTGCCATATACAGTGCAAATAGCACTCGCGTATGTTCCCAGCAAGTACAGTGTATTGGAATGAAGTGGAGCTACTATTCTTGTCAGTTTCCTAAGCAGAGTTGAACTAGATATGGCCCCTGTGTGTAGGAAGCACAGTTCTTTTGTTCTGAGCAAGCTCACTGTAAGGACCCCATAGGAAACACAGTAGAGTAGAAGAGTGCTCTTTTCTCAAAAGCAGAGTGTGTTTCTTGTAAGGCGAGCTAGTGTTTGTTTCCCAGTGAGAAATGGAGTTGAATCCCATGCAGTTTCTGGTCCTACGTGCAAGAGGTGTTTTCTGATAAGAAGAGTCACTATAGCGCTCCCATTGTCATACAGAGGACAAATAGCACTAGCGTCTGTTCCCTGCATGTACAGTGTATTGGACTGAAGAGGATCTACTGTTCTTGTCAGTTTCCTAAGCAGAATTGAACTAGATATGGCCGAATTTGTATGAAGCACTGTTCTTTTGTTCTGAGCAAGCTCACTTTTCAGACCCCATAGGAAACACAGTAGAGTAGAAGAGTGCTCTTTTCTCAAAATGAGAGTGTGTTTCTTGTAAGGCAAGCTAGCGTTTGATTCCCAGTCCTAAATGGAGTTGAATCACATGCTGTTTTTGGTCCTACGAGCAAGAGTTGTTTTCTGGTAAGAAGAGTCACTATTGTGCTCCCATTGTCATTAACAGGGCAAATAACACTGGCATCTGTTCCCAGCATGTACACTGTATGGGACTGAAGAGGATCTACTGTTCTTTTCAGTTTCCTAAGCATAATTGAAATAGATATGGCCGTATTTGTATGAAGCACAGTTCTTTCGTTCTGAGCAAGCTCACTGTTCTGGCCCTATAGGAAACACAGTAAAGTAGAAGAGTGCTCTTTTCTCAAAAGCAGAGTGTGTTTCTTGTAAGGCAAGCTAGCGTTTGTTTCCCAGTACTAAATGGAGTTGAATCACATCCTGTTTTTGGTCCTACGAGCAAGAGTTTTTTCTGGTAAGGAAAGTCACTATTGCGCTCCCATTGTCACACACAGGGAAAATAGCACTGGCGTCTGTTCCCAGCATGTACACTGTATTGGACTGAAGAGGATCTACTGTTCTTTTCAGTTTCCTAAGCAGAATTGAACTAGATATGGCCGTATTTGTATGAAGCACAGTTCTTTTGTTCTGAGCAAACACACTGTTCTGTCCTATAGGAAACAGTAGAGTAGAAGAGTGCTCTTTCCTCAAAAGCAGAGTGTGTTTCTTGTAAGGCGAGCTAGTGTTTGTTTCCCAGTCCTAAATTGAGTTGAATCACATGCAGTTTTTGGTCCGATGAGCAAGAGTTGTTTTCTGGTAAGGAAAGTCATTATTGTGCTCCCATTGCCATACACAGTGCAAATAGCACTGGCGTCTGTTCCCTGCAAGTACAGTGTATTGCACTGAAGAGGAGCTACTGTTCTTGTCAGTTTCCTAAGCAGAGTTGAACTAGATATGGCCCCTGTGTGTAGGAAGCACAGTTCTTTTGTTCTGAGCAAGCTAACTTTTCGGAACCCTTAGGAAACACAGTAGAGTAGAAGAGTGCTCTTTTCTCAAAAGCAGAGTGTGTTTCTTGTAAGTCGAGCTAGCGTTTGTTTCCCAGTCCTAAATGGAGTTGAATCACATGCAGTTTCTTGTCCTATGAGCAAGAGTTGTTTTCTGGTAAGAAGAGTCACTATTGCGCTCCCATTGTCATACACAGGGCAAATAGAACTGGCGTCTGTTCCCAGCATGTACAGTGTATTCGACTGAAGAGGATCTACTGTTCTTGTCAGTTTCCTAAGCAGAATTGAAATAGATATGGCCGTATTTGTAGGAAGCACAGTTCTTTTGTTCTGAGCAAACTCACTTTTCTGGCTTTACAGGAAACACAGTAGAGTAGAAGAGTGCTCTTTTCTCAAAAGGAGAGTGTGTTTCTTGTAATGCGAACTAGTGTTTGTTTCCCAGTCAGAAATGGAGTTGAATCCCATGCAGTTTCTGGTCCTATGAGCAAGAGTTGTTTTCTGGTAAGAAGAGTCACTATTATGCTCCCATTGTCATACACAGGGCAAATAGCCCTGGCGTCTGTTCCCAGCAAGTACAGTGTATTGGACTGAAGCAGAGCTACTGTTCTTGTCAGTTTCCTAAGCAGAGCTGAACTAGATATGGCCCCTGTGTGTAGGAAGCACAATTCTTTTGTTCTGAGCAAGCTCAAAGTTCGGACCCCATAGAAAACACATTAGAGTAGAAGAGTGCTCTTTTCTAAAAAGCAGAGTGTGTTTCTTGTAAGGCGAGCTAGTGTTTGTTTCCCAGTCCTAAATGGAGTTGAATCACATACAGTTTTTGGTCCTACGAGCAAGAGTTGTTTTCTGGTAAGGAAAGTCACTATTGCACTCCCATTGCCATACACTTTTCAAATAGCACTCATGTCTGTTCCCAGCATGTACAGTGTATTGGACTGAAGAGGAGCTACTGTTCTTGTCAGTTTCCTAAGCAGAGTTGAACTAGATATGGCCCGTGTGTGTAGGAAGCACAGTTCTTTTGTTCTGAGCAAGCTCAGTGTTCGGAACCCATATGAACCACAGTAGAATAGAAGACTGCTCTTTTCTCAAAAGCAGAGTGTGTTTCTTGTAAGGCGAGCTAGAGTTTGTTTCCCAGTCCTAATTGGAGTTGAATCACATGCAGATTTTGGTCCTATGAGCAAGAGTTGTTTTCTCGTAAGCAAAGTACACTATTGTGCTCCCATTGCCATACACAGTGCAAATAGCACTGGCGTCTGTTCTAGCAAGTACAGTGTATTGGACTGAAGAGGAGCTACTGTTCTTGTCAGTTTCCTAAGCAGAGTTGAACTAGATATGGCCCGTGTGTGTAGGAAGCACAGTTCTTTTATTCTGAGCAAGCTCAATGTTCGGACCCCATATGAACCACAGTAGAATAGAAGACTGCTCTTTTCTCAAAAGCAGAGTGTGTTTCTTGTAAGGCGAGCTAGCATTTGTTTCCCAGTCCTAAATGGAGTTGAATCACATGCAGTGTTTGGTCCTACGAACAAGAGTTGTTTTCTGGTAAGGAAAGTCACTATTGTGCTCCCTTTGCCATACACAGTGCAAATACCACTCGCGTCTGTTCCTAGCAAGTACAGTGTATTGGACTGAAGAGGAGCTACTGTTCTTGTCAGTTTCCTAAGCAGAGTTGAACTAGATATGGCCCCTGTGTGTAGGAAGCACAGTTCTTTTGTTCTGAGCAAGCTCACTTTTCGGAACCCTTAGGAAACACAGTAGAGTAGAAGAGTGCTCTTTTCTCAAAAGCAGAGTGTGTTTCTTGTAGGGAGAGCTAGCGTTTGTTTCCCAGTCCTAAATGGAGTTGAATCACATGCAGTTTCTTGTCCTATGAGCAAGAGTTGTTTTCTGGTAAGAAGAGTCACTATTGCGCTCCCATTGTCATACACAGGGCAAATAGAACTGGCGTCTGTTCCCAGCATATACAGTGTATTGGACTGAAGAGGATCTACTGTTCTTGTCAGTTTCCTAAGCAGAATTGAACTAGATATGGCCGTATTTGTAGGAAGCACAGTTCTTTTCTTCTGAGCAAACTCACTGATCTGGCCCTATAGGAAACACAGTAGAGTAGAAGAGTGCTCTTTTCTCAAAAGGAGAGTGTGTTTCTTGTAATGCGAACTAGTGTTTGTTTCCCAGTCAGAAATGGAGTTGAATACCATGCAGTTTCTGGTCCTACGAGCAAGAGTTGTTTTCTGGTAAGAAGAGTCATTATTACGCTCCCATTGTCATACACAGGGCAAATAGCACTGGCGTCTGTTCCCAGCAAGTAGAGTGTATTGGACTGGAGCGTGAGATACTGTTCTCGTCAGTTTCCTAAGCAGAGCTGAACTAGATATGGCTCCTGTGTGTAGGAAGCACAGTTCTTTTGTTCTGAGCAAGCTCAATGTTCGGACCCCATAGAAAACACAATAGAGTAGAAGAGTGCTCTTTTCTCAAAAGCAGAGCAAGTTTCTTGTAAGGCGAGCTAGTGTTTGTTTCCCAGTCCTAAATGGAGTTGAATCACATACAGTTTTTGGTCCTACGAGCAAGAGTTGTTTTCTGGTAAGGAAAGTCACTGTTGCACTCCCATTGCCATACACAGTTCAAATAGCACTCGTGTCTGTTCCCAGCAAGTACAGTGTATTGGACTGAAGCGGAGCTACTGTCCTAGTCAGTTTCCTACGCAGAGTTGAAGTAGATATGGCCCGTGTGTATAGGATGCCCAGTTCTTTTGTTCTGAGCAAGCTCAGTGTTCGGACCCCATATGAACCACAGTAGAATAGAACACTGCTGTTTTCTCAAAAGCAGAGTGTGTTTCTTGTAAGGCGAGCTAGAGTTTGTTTCCCAGTCCTAAAGGAAGTTGAATCCCATGCAGTTTTTGGTCCTACGACCAAGAGTTGTTTTCTGGTAAGAAGAGTCACTATTGCGCTCCCATTGTCATACACAGGGCAAATAGCACTGGCGTCTGTTCCCAGCATGTACAGTGTATTGGACTGAAGAGGATCTACTGTTCTTGTCAGTTTCCTAAGCAGAATTGAACTAGATATGGCCCCTGTGTGTAGGAAGCACAGTTCTTTTGTTCTGAGCAAACTCACTGTTCTGGCCCTATAGGAGACACAGTAGAGTAGAAGAGTGCTCTTTTCTCAAAAGCAGAGTGTGTTTCTTGTAAGGCGAGCTAGCGTTTGTTTCCCAGTCCTAAGTGGAGTTGAATCTCATGCAGTTTTTGGTCCTATGTGCAAGAGTTGTTTTCTGGTAAGGAAAGTCACTATTGCGCTCCCATTTCCATACTCAGTGCAAATAGCACTTGCATCTGTTCCCAGCAAGTACAGTGTATTGGACTGAAGCGGAGCTACTGTTCTTGTCAGTTTGCTAAGCAGAGTTGAACTAGATATGGCCCGTGTGTATAGAAAGCACAGTTCTTTTTTTCTGAGCAAGCTCACGGTTCGGACCCCATAGGAAACACAGTCGAGTAGAAGAGTGCTCTTTTCTCAAAAGCAGAGTGTGTTTCTTGAACGACGAGCTAGCGTTTGTTTCCCAGTCCTAAATGGAGTTGAATCACATGCAGTTTATTGTCCTACGAGCAAGAGTTGTTTTCTGGTAAAAAGAGTCACTTTTGCGCTCCCATTGTCATACACAGGGCATATAGCACTGGCGTCTGTTCCCAGCTTGTACAGTGTATTGGACTGAAGAGGATCTACTGTTCTTGTCAGTTTCCTTAGCATAATTGAACTAGATATGGCAGTATTTGTATGAAGCACAGTTCTTTTGTTCTGAGCAAGCTCACTGTTCTGGTCCTATAGGAACTACAGTGGAGTAGAAGAGTGCTCTTTTCTCAAAAGCAGAGTGTGTTTCTTGTATGGCGAGCTAGTGTTTGTTTCCCAGTCAGAAATGGAGTTGAATCCCATGCAGTTTCTGGTCCTACGAGCAAGAGTTGTTTTCTGGTAAGAAGAGTCACTATTATGCTCCCTTTGTCATACACAGGGCAAATAGCACTGGCGTCTGTTCCCAGCAAGTACAGTGTATTGGACTGAAGCGGAGCTACTGTTCTTGTCAGTTTCCTAAGCAGAGCTGAACTAGATATGTCCCCTGTGTGTAGGAAGCACAGTTCTTTTGTTCTGAGCAAGCTCAATGTTCGGACCCCATAGAAAACACATTAGAGTAGAAGAGTGCTCTTTTCTCAAAAGCAGAGTGTGTTTCTTGTAAGACAACCTAGCATTTGTTTCCCAGTCCTAAATGGAGTTTAAACACATGCAGTTTATTGTCCTATGAGCAAGAGTTGTTTTCTGGTAAGAAGAGTCACTATTGTGCTCCCATTGTCATACACAGGGCATATAGCACTGGCGTCTGTTCCCAGCATGTACAGTGTATTGGACTGAAGAGGATCTACTGTTCTTGTCAGTTTCCTTAGCAGAATTGAACTAGATATGGCAGTATTTGTATGAAGCACAGTTCTTTTGTTCTGAGCAAGCTCACTCTTTTGGTCCTATAGGAAACACAGTAGAGTAGAATAGTGCTCTTTTCTCAAAAGCAGAGTGTGTTTCTTGTATGGCGAGCTAGTGTTTGTTTCCCAGTCAGAAATGGAGTTGAATCCCATGCAGTTTCTGGTCCTACGAGCAAGAGTTGTTTTCTGCTAAGAAGAGTCACTATTACGCTCCCTTTGTCATACACAGGGCAAATAGCACTGGGGTCTGTTCCCAGCAAGTACAGTGTATTGGACTGAAGCGGAGCTACTGTTCTTGTCAGTTTCCTAAGCAGAGCTGAACTAGATATGGCCCCTGTGTGTAGAAAGCACAGTTCTTTTGTTCTGAGCAAGCTCAATGTTCGGACCCCATAGAAAACACATTAGAGTAGAAGAGTGCTCTTTTCTCAAAAGCAGAGTGTGTTTCTTGTAAGGCGAGCTAGTGTTTGTTTCCCAATCCTAAATGGAGTTGAATCCCATGCAGTTTTTGGTCCTACGAGCAAGAGGTGTTTTCTGGTGAAAAAAAGTCACTATTGCGCTCCCTTGCCATATACAGTGTAAATAGCACTCGCGTCTGTTCCCAGCAAGTACAGTGTATTGGACTGAAGAGGATCTACTGTTCTTGTCAGTTTCCTAAGCAGAATTGAACTAGATATGGCCGTATTTGTAGGAAGCACAGTTCTTTTGTTCTGAGCAAACTCACTGTTCTTGCCCTATAGCAAACACAGTAGAGTAGAAGAGTGCTCTTTTCTCAAAAGCAGAGTGTGTTTTTAGTAAGGCGACCTAGCGTTTGTTTCCCAGTTCTAAATGAAGTTGAATCACATCCAGTTTCTGGTCCTACGAGCAAGAGTTGTTTTCTGGTAAGAAGAGTCACTATTGCGCTCCCATTTTCATACACAGGGCAAATAGCACTGGCGTCTGTTCCCAGCATGTACAGTGTATTGGACTGAAGAGGATCTACTGTTCTTGTCAGTTTCCTAAGCAGAGTTGAACTAGATATGGCCCCTGTGTGTAGGAAGCACAGTTCTTTTGTTCTCAGCAAGCTCACTGTTCGGACACCATATGAACCACAGTGAAATAGAAGACTGCTCTTTTCTCAAAAGCAGAGTGTGTTTCTTGTAAGGTGAGCTAGCGTTTGTTTCCCTGTCCTAAATGGAGTTGAATCTCATGCAGTTTTTGGTCCTACGAGCAAGAGTTGTTTACTCGTAAGCAAAGTCACTATTGCGCTCCCATTGCCATACACAGTGCAAATAGCACTCGCGTCTGCTCCCAGCAAGTACAGTGTATTGGACTGAAGAGGAGCTACTGTTCTTGTCAGTTTCCTAAGCAGAGTTGAACTGGATATGTCCCGTGTGTAGGAAGCACAGTTCTTTTGTTCTGAGTAAGCTCAATGTTCGGACACCATATGAACCACAGTAGAATAGAAGACTGCTCCTTTTTCTCAAAAGCAGAGTGTGTTTCTTGTAAGGCGAGCTAGAGTTTGTTTCCCAGTCCTAAATGGAGTTGAATCACATGCAGTTTTTGTTCCTATGAGCAAGAGTTGTTTTCTCGTAATCAAAGTCACTATTGCGCTCCCATTGCCATACACAGTGCAAATAGCACTCGCGTCTGTTCCCAGCAAGTACAGTGTATTGGACTGAAGAGGAGCTACTGTTCTTGTCAGTTTCCTAAGCAGAGTTGAACTAGATATGGCCCATATGTGTAGGAAGCCCAGTTCTTTTGTTCTGAGCAAGCTCAATGTTCGGACCCCATATGAACCACAGTGAAATAGAAGACTGCTCTTTTCTCAAAAGCAGAGTGTGTTTCTTGTAAGGCGAGCTAGCGTTTGTTTCCCAGTCCTAAATGGAGTTGAATCACATGTAGTTTCTTGTCCTACGAGGAAGAGTTGTTTTCTGGTAAAAAGAGTCACTGTTGCGCTCCCATTGTCATACACAGGGCAAATAGCACTGGCGTCTGTTCCCAGCATGTACAGTGCATTGGACTGAAGAGGAGCTACTGTTCTTGTCAGTTTCCTAAGCAGAATTGAACTAGATATGGCCGTATTTGTAGGAACACAGTAATATTGTTCTGAGCAAACTCACTGTTCTGGCCCTATAGGAAACACAGGAGAGTAGAAGAGTGCTCTTTTCTCAAAAGCAGAGTGTATTTCTTGTAAGGAGAGCTAGCGTTTGTTTCCCAGTCCTAAATGGAGTTGAATTACATGCAGTTTTTGGTACTACTAGCACGAGTTGTTTTCTGGTAAGGAAAGTCACTATTGCGCTCCCATTTCCATACACAGTGCAAATAGCACTCGCATCTGTTCCCAGGAAGTACAGTGTATTGGACTGAAGCAGACCTACTGTTCTTGTCAGTTTGCTAAGCAGAGTTGAACTAGATATGGCCCCTGTGTGTAGGAAGCACAGTTCGTTTGTTCTAAGCAAGCTCACTGTTCGGACCACATAGGAAACACAGAAGAGTAGAAGAGTGCTCTTTTCTCAAAAGCAGAGTGTGTTTCTTGTAAGGCGAGCTAGTGTTTGTTCCCCAGTCAGAAATGGAGTTGAATCCCATGCAGTTTTTGTTCCTACGAGGAAGAGGTGTTTTCTGATAAGAAGAGTCACTATTGCGCTCCTATTTCTATACACAGTACAAATAGGACTCGCGTCTGTTCCCAGCTAGTACAGTGTATTGGACTGAAGAGGAGCTACCGTTCTTGTCAGTTTCCTAAGCAGAGTTGAACTAGATATGGCCCGTGTGTGTAGGAAGCACAGTTCTTTTGTTCTGAGCAAGCTCACTGTTCGGACCCCATAGGAAACACAGTAGAGCAGAAGAGTGCTCTTTTCTCAAAAGCAGATTGTGTTTCTTGTAAATCAAGCTAGCATTTGTTTCCCAGTACTAAATGGAGTTGAATCACATCCTGTTTTTGGTCTTACGAGCAAGAGTTGTTTCCTGGTAAGGAAAGTCACTATTGCACTCCCATTGTCAGACAAAGGGCAAATAGCACTGGCGTCTGTTCCCAGCATGTACAGTGTATTGGACTGAAGAGGATCTACTGTTCTTGTCAGTTTCCTAAGCAGAATTGTCCTAGATATGGCCGTATTTGTAGGAAGCACAGTTCTTTTGTTCTGAGCAAACTCACTGTTCTGGCCCTATAGGAAACACAGTAGAGTAGAAGAGTGCTCTTTTCTCAAAAGCAGAGTGTGTTTCTTGTAAGGCGAGCTAGCGTTTCTTTTCCAGTCATAAATGGAGTTGAATCCCATGCAGTTTCTGGTCCTACCAGCAAGAGTTGTTTTCTGGTAAGGAAAGAAACTATTGCGCTCCCATTTCCATACACAGTGCAAATAGCACTCGCATCTGTTCCCAGCAAGTAGAGTGTATTGGACTGAAGCGGAGCTACTGTTCTTGTCAGTTTCCTAAGCAGAGTTGAACTAGATATGGCCCCTGTGTGTAGAAAGCACAGTTTTTTTTTTCTGAGCAAGCTCACTGTTCGCACACCATAGGAAAAACAGTTGAGTAGAAGAGTGCTCTTTTCTCAAAAGCAGAGTGTGTTTCTTGTAAGGCAAGCTAGCGTTTGTTTCCCAGTCCTAAATGGAGTTGAAACACATGTAGTTTATTGTCCTACGAGCAAGAGTTTTTTTCTGGTAAGAAGAGTCACTATTGTGCTCCCATTGTCATACACAGGGCAAATAGCACTGGCGTCTGTTCCCAGCATGTACAGTGTATTGGACTGAAGAGGATCTACTGTTCTTTACAGTTTCCTAAGCAGAGTTGAACTAGATATGGCCCCTGTGTGTAGGAAGCACAGTTCTATTGTTCTGAACAAGCTCACTGTTCGGGCCTCATAGGAAACACAGTAGAGTAGAAGAGTGCTCTTTTCTCAAAAGCAGAGTGTGTTTCTCGTAAGGCAAGCTAGTGTTTATTTCCCAGTCCTAAATGGAGTTGAATCACATCCTGTTTTTGGTCCTACGAGCAAGAGTTGTTTTCTGGTAAGGAAAGTCACTATTGCACTCCCATTGCCATACACAGTGCAAATAGCACTCGCATCTGTTCCCAGCAAGTACAGTGTATTGGACCGAAGAGGAGCTACTGTTCTTGTCAATTTCCTAAGCAGAGTTGAACTAGATATGGCCCCTGTGTGTAGGAAGCACAGTTCTTTTGTTCTGAGCAAGCTCACTGATCGGGCCCCATAGTATACACAGTAGAGTAGAAGAGTGCTCTTTTCTCAAAAGCAGAGTGTGTTTCTTGTAAGGAGAGCTAGCGTTTGTTTCCCAGTCCTAAATGGAGTTGAATCACATGCAGTTTTTGGTACTACGAGCAAGAGTTGTTTTCTGGTAAGGAAAGTCACTATTATGCACCCATTTCCATACACAGTGCAAATAGCACTCGCATCTGTTCCCAGGAAGTACAGTGTATTGGACTGAAGCGGAGCTACTGTTCTTGTCAGTTTGCTAAGCAGAGTTGAACTAGATATGGCCCCTGTGTGTAGGAAGCACAGTTCTTTTGTTCTGAGCAAGCTCACTGTTCGGACCACATAGGAAACACAGTAGAGCAGAAGAGTGCTCTTTTCTCAAAAGCAGAGTGTGTTTCTTGTAAGGCAAGCTAGCGTTTGTTTCCCAGTACTAAATTGAGTTGAATCACATCCTGTTTTTGGTCCTACGAGCAAGAGTTGTTTTCTGGTAAGGAAAGTCACTATTGCACTCCCATTGTCAGACACAGGACAAATAGCACTGGCGTCTGTTCCCAGCATGTACAGTGTATTGGACTGAACAGGAGCTACTGTTCTTTTTAGTTTCCTAAGCAGAATTGAACTAGATATGGCAGTATTTGTAGGAAGCACAGTTCTTTTGTTCTGAGCAACCTCACTCTTCTGACCCTATAAGAAACACAGTACAGTAGAAGAGTGCTCTTTTCTCAAAAGCAGAGTGTGTTTCTTGTAAGGCGAGATAGCGTTTGTTTCCCAGTCCTAAATGGAGTTGAATGACATGCAGTTTTTGGTCCTACGAGCAAGAGTTGTTTTCTCGTAATCAAAGTCACTATTGCGCTCCCATTGCCATACACAGTGCAAATAGCACTCGCGTGTGTTCCCAGCAAGTACAGTGTATTGGACTGAAGAGGAGCTACATTTCTTGTCAGTTTCCTAAGCAGAGTTGAACTAGATATGGCCCATGTGTGTAGGAAGCCCAGTTCTTTTGTTCTGAGCAAGCTCAATGTTCGGACGCCATATGAACCACAGTAGAATAGAAGACTGCTCTTTTCTCAAAAGCAGAGTGTGTTTCTTGTAAGGCGAGCTAGCGTTTGTTTCCCAGTCCTAAATGCAGTTGAATCACATGCAGTTTTTGGTCCTACGAGCAAGAGTTGTTTTCTGGTAAGGAAAGTCACTATTGCGCTCCCTTTGCCATACACAGTGCAAATAGCACTCGCGTCTTTTCGCAGCAAGTACAGTGTATTGGACTGAAGAGGAGCTACTGTTCTTGTCAGTTTCCTAAGCAGAGTTGAACTAGATAGGGCCCATGTGTGTAGGAAGCACAGTTCTTTTGTTCTGAGCAAGCTCACTGTTCGGACCCCATAGGAAACACAGTAGAGTAGAAGAGTGTTCTTTTCTCAAAAGCAGAGTGTGTTTCTTGTAAGGCGAGCTAGCGTTTGTTTCCCAGTCCTAAATGGAGTTGAATCACATGCAGTTTCTTCTCCTACGAGCAAGAGTTGTTTTCTGGTAAAAAGAGTCACTGTTGCGCTCCCATTGTCATACACAGGGCAAATAGCACTGGCGTCTGTTCCCAGCATGTACAGTGTATTGGACTGAAGAGGATCTACTGTTCTTGTCAGTTTCCTAAGCAGAATTGAACTAGATATGGCCGTATTTGTAGGAAGCACAGTAATTTTGTTCTGAGCAAACTCACTGTTCTGGCCCTATCGGAAACACAGTAGAGTAGAAGAGTGCTCTTTTCTCAAAAGCAGAGTGTGTTTCTTGTAAGGCGAGCTAGCGTTTGTTTCCCAGTCCTAAATGGAGTTGAATCACATGCAGTTTTTGATACTACGAGCAAGAGTTGTTTTCTGGTAAGGAAAGTCACTATTGCGCTCCCATTTACATACACAGTGCAAATAGCACTCGCATCTGTTCCCAGGAAGTACAGTGTATTGGACTGAAGCGGAGCTACTGTTCTTGTCAGTTTGCTAAGCAGAGTTGAACTAGATATGGCCCCTGTGTGTAGGAAGCACAGTTCTTTTGTTCTGAGCAAGCTCACTGTTCGGACAACATAGGAAACACAGAAGAGTAGAAGAGTGCTCTTTTCTCAAAAGCAGAGTGTGTTTCTTGTAAGGCGAGCTAGTGTTTGTTCCCCAGTCAGAAATGGAGTTGAATCCCATGCAGTTTTTGTGCCTACGAGGAAGAGGTGTTTTTTGATAAGAAGAGTCACTATTGCGCTCCTATTTCTATACACAGTACAAATAGGACTCCCGTCTGTTCCCAGCTAGTACAGTGTATTGGACTGAAGAGGAGCTACCGTTCTTGTCAGTTTCCTAAGCACAGTTGAACTAGATATGGCCCGTGTGTGTAGGAAGCACAGTTCTTTTGTTCTGAGCAAGCTCACTGTTCGGACCCCATAGGAAACACAGTAGAGCAGAAGAGTGCACTTTTCTCAAAAGCAGAGTGTTTTTCTTGTAAGGAAAGCTAGCGTTTGTTTCCCATTACTAAATCGAGTTGAATCACACCCTGTTTTTGGTCCTACGAGCAAGAGTTGTTTTCTGGTAAGGAAAGTCACTATTGGGCTCCCATTGTCAGACACAGGGCAAATAGCACTGGCGTCTGTTCCCAGCATGTACAGTGTATTGGACTGAAGAGGATCTGCAGTTCTTGTAAGTTTCCTAAGCAGAATTGAACTAGATATGGCCGTATTTGTAGGAAGCACAGTTCTTTTGTTCTGAGCAAGCTCACTCTTCTGGCCCTATAGGAAACAGAGTAGAGTAGAAGAGTGCTCTTTTCTCAAAAGCAGAGTGTGTTTCTTGTAAGGCGAGCTAGCGTTTGTTTCCCAGTCCTAAATGGAGTTGAATCCCATGCACTTTCTGGTCCTAGAAGCAAGAGTTGTTTTCTGGTAAGGAAAGACACTATTGCGCTCCCATTTCCATACACAGTGCAAATAGCACTCGCATCTGTTCCCAGCCAGTACAGTGTATTGGACTGAAGCGGAGCTACTGTTCTTGTCAGTTTCCTAAGCAGAGTTGAACTAGATATGGCCCCTGTGTGTAGAAAGCACAGTTCTTTTTTTCTGAGCAAGCTCACTGTTCAGACACCATAGGAAAAACAGTTGAGTAGAAGAGTGCTCTTTTCTCAAAAGCAGAGTGTGTTTCTTGTAAGGCGAGCAAGCGTTTGTTTCCCAGTCCTAAATGGAGTTGAAACACATGCAGTTTATTGTCCTATGAGCAAGAGTTGTTTTCTGGTAAGAAGAGTCACTATTGCGCTCCCATTGTCATACACAGGGCAAATAGCACTGGCGTCTGTTCCCAGCATGTACAGTGTATTGGACTGAAGAGGATCTACTGTTCTTTTCAGTTTCCTAAGCAGAATTGTCCTAGATATGGCCGTATTTGTAGGAAGCACAGTTCTTTTGTTCTGAGCAAACTCACTGTTCTGGCCCTATAGGAAACACAGTAGAGTAGAAGAGTGCTCTTTTCTCAAAAGCAGAGTGTGTTTCTTGTAAGGAGAGCTAGCGTTTGTTTCCCAGTCCTAAATGGAGTTGAATCACATGCAGTTTTTGTTCCTACGAGCAAGAGTTGTTTTCTGGTAAGGAAAGTCACTATTGTGCTCTCATTTCCATACACAGTGCAAATAGCACTCGCATCTGTTCCCAGCAAGTACAGTGTATTGGACTGAAGGGGATCTACTGTTCTTGTCAGTTTCCAAACCAGAGTTGAACAAGATATGGCCCCTGTGTGTAGGAAGCACAGTTCTTTTGTTCTGAGCAAGCTCACTGTTCGGACCCCATAGAAAACACATTAGAGTAGAAGAGTGCTCTTTTCTCAAAAGCAGAGTGTGTTTCTTGTAAGGCGAGCTAGCGTTTGTTTCCCAGTCCTAAATGGAGTTGAATCACATGCAGTTTTTGGTCCTACGAGCAAGAGTTATTTTCTCGTAAGCAAAGTCACTGTTGCGCTCCCATTGCCATATACAGTGCAAATAGCACTCGTGTCTGTTCCCACCAAGTACAGTGTATTGAACTGAAGAGGAGCTACTGTTCTTGTCAGTTTCCTAAGCAGAGTTGAACTAGATATGGCCCCTGTGTGTAGGAAGCACAGTTCTATTGTTCTGAAGAAGCACACTGTTCGGACCCCATAGGAAACACAGTAGAGTAGAAGAGTGCTCTTTTCTCAAAAGCAGAGTGTGTTTCTAGTAAGGCAAGCTAGTGTTTATTTCCCAGTCCTAAATGGAGTTGAATCACATCCTTTTTTTGGTCCTACGAGCAAGAGTTGTTTTCTGGTAAGGAAAGTAACTATTGCACTCCCATTGCCATACACAGTGCAAATAGCACTCGCGTCTGTTCCCAGCAAGTACAGTGTATTGGACCGAAGAGGAGCTACTGTTCTTGTCAATTTCCTAAGCAGAGTTGAACTAGATATGGCCCCTGTGTGTAGGAAGCACAGTTCTTTTGTTCTGAGCAAGCTCACTGATCGGGCCCCATAGTATACACAGTAGAGTAGAAGAGTGCTCTTTTCTCAAAAGCAGAGTGTGTTTCTTGTAAGGAGAGCTAGCGTTTGTTTCCCAGTCCTAAATGGAGTTGAATCACATGCAGTTTTTGGTACTACGAGCAAGAGTTGTTTTCTGGTAAGGAAAATCACGATTAGGCACCCATTTCCATACACAGTGCAAATAGCACTCGCATCTGTTCCCAGGAAGTACAGTGTATTGGACTGAAGCGGAGCTACTGTTCTTGTCAGTTTGCTAAGCAGAGTTGAACTAGATATGGCCCCTGTGTGTAGGAAGCACAGTTCTTTTGTTCTGAGCAAGCTCACTGTTCGGACCACATAGGAAACACAGAAGAGTAGAAGAGTGCTCTTTTCTCAAAAGCAGAGTGTGTTACTTGTAAGGAGAGCTAGTGTTTGTTCCCCAGTCAGAAATGGAGTTGAATCCCATGCAGTTTTTGTTCCTACGAGGAAGAGGTGTTTTCTGATAAGAAGAGTCACTATTGCGCTCCTATTTCTATACACAGTACAAATAGGACTCGCGTCTGTTCCCAGCTAGTACAGTGTATTGGACTGAAGAGGAGCTACCGTTCTTGTCAGTTTCCTAAGCAGAGTTGAACTAGATATGGCCCGTGTGTGTAGGAAGCACAGTTCTTTTGTTCTGAGCAAGCTCACTGTTCGGACCCCATAGGAAACACAGTAGAGCAGAAGAGTGCTCTTTTCTCAAAAGCAGAGTGTGTTTCTTGTAAGGCAAGCTAGCGTTTGTTTCCCAGTACTAAATGGAGTTGAATCACATCCTGTTTTTGGTCCTACGAGCAAGAGTTGTTTTCTGGTAAGGAAAGTCACTATTGCGCTCCCATTGTCAGACACAGGACAAATAGCACTGGCGTCTGTTCCCAGCATGTACAGTGTATTGGACTGAACAGGAGCTACTGTTCTTTTCAGTTTCCTAAGCAGAATTGAACTAGATATCGCAGTATTTGTAGGAAGCACAGTTCTTTTGTTCTGAGCAAGCTCACTCTTCTGACCCTATAAGAAACACAGTACAGTAGAAGAGTGCTCTTTTCTCAAAAGCAGAGTGTGTTTCTTGTAAGGCAAGCTAGCGTTTGTTTCCCAGTCCTAAATGGAGTTGAATGACATGCAGTTTTTGGTCCTACGAGCAAGAGTTGTTTTCTCGTAATCAAAGTCACTATTGCGCTCCCATTGCCATACACAGTGCAAATAACACTCGCGTCTGTTCCCAGCAAGTACAGTGTATTGGACTGAAGAGGAGCTACTGTTCTTGTCAGTTTCCTAAGCAGAGTTGAACTAGATATGGCCCATGTGTGTAGGAAGCCCAGTTCTTTTGTTCTGAGCAAGCTCAATGTTCGGACCCCATATGAACCACAGTAGAATAGAAGACTGCTCTTTTCTCAAAAGCAGAGTGTGTTTCTTGTAAGGCGAGCTAGCGTTTGTTTCCCAGTCCTAAATGCAGTTGAATCACATGCAGTTTTTGGTCCTACGAGCAAGAGTTGTTTTCTGGTAAGGAAAGTCACTATTGCGCTCCCTTTGCCATACACAGTGCAAATAGCACTCGCGTCTTTTCGCAGCAAGTACAGTGTATTGGACTGAAGAGGATCTACTGTTCTTGTCAGTTTCCTAAGCAGAGTTGAACTAGATGTGGCCCCTGTGTGTAGAAAGCACAGTTCTTTTTTTCTGAGCAAGCTCACTGTTCAGACACCATAGGAAAAACAGTTGAGTAGAAGAGTGCTCTTTTCTCAAAAGCAGAGTGTGTTTCTTGTAAGGCGAGCAAGCGTTTGTTTCCCAGTCCTAAATGGAGTTGAAACACATGCAGTTTATTGTCCTATGAGCAAGAGTTGTTTTCTGGTAAGAAGAGTCACTATTGCGCTCCCATTGTCATACACAGGGCAAATAGCACTGGCGTCTGTTCCCAGCATGTACAGTGTATTGGACTGAAGAGGATCTACTGTTCTTTTCAGTTTCCTAAGCAGAATTGTCCTAGATATGGCCGTATTTGTAGGAAGCACAGTTCTTTTGTTCTGAGCAAACTCACTGTTCTGGCCCTATAGGAAACACAGTAGAGTAGAAGAGTGCTCTTTTCTCAAAAGCAGAGTGTGTTTCTTGTAAGGAGAGCTAGCGTTTGTTTCCCAGTCCTAAATGGAGTTGAATCACATGCAGTTTTTGTTCCTATGAGCAAGAGTTGTTTTCTGGTAAGGAAAGTCACTATTGCGCTCTCATTTCCATACACAGTGCAAATAGCACTCGCATCTGTTCCCAGCAAGTACAGTGTATTGGACTGAAGGGGATCTACTGTTCTTGTCAGTTTCCAAACCAGAGTTGAACAAGATATGGCCCCTGTGTTTAGGAAGCACAGTTCTTTTGTTCTGAGCAAGCTCACTGTTCGGACCCCATAGAAAACACATTAGAGTAGAAGAGTGCTCTTTTCTCAAAAGCAGAGTGTGTTTCTTGTAAGGCGAGCTAGCGTTTGTTTCCCAGTCCTAAATGGAGTTGAATCACATGCAGTTTTTGGTCCTACGAGCAAGAGTTATTTTCTCGTAAGCAAAGTCACTGTTGCGCTCCCATTGCCATATACAGTGCAAATAGCACTCGTGTCTGTTCCCACCAAGTACAGTGTATTGAACTGAAGAGGAGCTACTGTTCTTGTCAGTTTCCTAAGCAGAGTTGAACTAGATATGGCCCATGTGTGTAGGAAGCACAGTTCTATTGTTCTGAAGAAGCACACTGTTCGGACCCCATAGGAAACACAGTAGAGTAGAAGAGTGCTCTTTTCTCAAAAGCAGAGTGTGTTTCTAGTAAGGCAAGCTAGTGTTTATTTCCCAGTCCTAAATGGAGTTGAATCACATCCTTTTTTTGGTCCTACGAGCAAGAGTTGTTTTCTGGTAAGGAAAGTAACTATTGCACTCCCATTGCCATACACAGTGCAAATAGCACTCGCGTCTGTTCCCAGCAAGTACAGTGTATTGGACTGAAGAGGAGCTACTGTTCTTGTCAATTTCCTAAGCAGAGTTGAACTAGATATGGCCCCTGTGTGTAGGAAGCACAGTTCTTTTGTTCTGAGCAAGCTCACTGATCGGGCCCCATAGTATACACAGTAGAGTAGAAGAGTGCTCTTTTCTCAAAAGCAGAGTGTGTTTCTTGTAAGGAGAGCTAGCGTTTGTTTCCCAGTCCTAAATGGAGTTGAATCACATGCAGTTTTTGGTACTACGAGCAAGAGTTGTTTTCTGGTAAGGAAAGTCACTATTACGCACCCATTTCCATACACAGTGCAAATAGCACTCGCATCTGTTCCCAGGAAGTACAGTGTATTGGACTGAAGCGGAGCTACTGTTCTTGTCAGTTTGCTAAGCAGAGTTGAACTAGATATGGCCCCTGTGTGTAGGAAGCACAGTTCTTTTGTTCTGAGCAAGCTCACTGTTCGGACCACATAGGAAACACAGAAGAGTAGAAGAGTGCTCTTTTCTCAAAAGCAGAGTGTGTTTCTTGTAAGGAGAGCTAGTGTTTGTTCCCCAGTCAGAAATGGAGTTGAATCCCATGCAGTTTTTGTTCCTACGAGGAAGAGGTGTTTTCTGAAAAGAAGAGTCACTATTGCGCTCCTATTTCTATACACAGTACAAATAGGACTCGCGTCTGTTCCCAGCTAGTACAGTGTATTGGACTGAAGAGGAGCTACCGTTCTTGTCAGTCTTCCTAAGCAGAGTTGAACTAGATATGGCCCGTGTGTGTAGGAAGCACAGTTCTTTTGTTCTGAGCAAGCTCACTGTTCGGACCCCATAGGAAACACCAGTAGAGCAGAAGAGTGCTCTTTTCTCAAAGCAGAGTGTGTTTCTTGTAAGGCAAGCTAGCGTTTGTTTCCCAGTACTAAATGGAGTTGAATCACATCCTGTTTTTGGTCCTACGAGCAAGAGTTGTTTTCTGGTAAGGAAAGTCACTATTGCGCTCCCATTGTCAGACACAGGACAAATAGCACTGGCGTCTGTTCCCAGCATGTACAGTGTATTGGACTGAACAGGAGCTACTGTTCTTTTCAGTTTCCTAAGCAGAATTGAACTAGATATCGCAGTATTTGTAGGAAGCACAGTTCTTTTGTTCTGAGCAAGCTCACTCTTCTGACCCTATAAGAAACACAGTACAGTAGAAGAGTGCTCTTTTCTCAAAAGCAGAGTGTGTTTCTTGTAAGGCAAGCTAGCGTTTGTTTCCCAGTCCTAAATGGAGTTGAATGACATGCAGTTTTTGGTCCTACGAGCAAGAGTTGTTTTCTCGTAATCAAAGTCACTATTGCGCTCCCATTGCCATACACAGTGCAAATAACACTCGCGTCTGTTCCCAGCAAGTACAGTGTATTGGACTGAAGAGGAGCTACTGTTCTTGTCAGTTTCCTAAGCAGAGTTGAACTAGATATGGCCCATGTGTGTAGGAAGCCCAGTTCTTTTGTTCTGAGCAAGCTCAATGTTCGGACCCCATATGAACCACAGTAGAATAGAAGACTGCTCTTTTCTCAAAAGCAGAGTGTGTTTCTGTGTAAGGCGAGCTAGCGTTTGTTTCCCAGTCCTAAATGCAGTTGAATCACATGCAGTTTTTGGTCCTACGAGCAAGAGTTGTTTTCTGGTAAGGAAAGTCACTATTGCGCTCCCTTTGCCATACACAGTGCAAATAGCACTCGCGTCTTTTCGCAGCAAGTACAGTGTATTGGACTGAAGAGGAGCTACTGTTCTTGTCAGTTTCCTAAGCAGAGTTGAACTAGATAGGGCCCATGTTGTAGGAAGCACAGTTCTTTTGTTCTGAGCAAGCTCACTGTTCGGACCCCCATAGGAAACACAGTAGAGTAGAAGAGTGCTCTTTTCTCAAAAGCAGAGTGAGTGTTTCTTGTAAGGCGAGCTAGCGTTTGTTTCCCAGTCCTAAATGGAGTTGAATCACATGCAGTTTCTTGTCCTACGAGCAAGAGTTGTTTCATGGTAAAAGAGTCACTGTTGCGCTCCCATTGTCATACACAGGGCAAATAGCACTGGCGTCTGTTCCCAGCATGTACAGTGTATTGGACTGAAGAGGATCTACTGTTCTTGTCAGTTTCCTAAGCAGAATTGAACTAGATATGGCCGTATTTGTAGGAAGCACTGTAATTTTGTTCTGAGCAAACTCACTGTTCTGGCCCTATAGGAACACAGTAGAGTAGAAGAGTGCTCTTTTCTCAAAGCAGAGTGTGTTTGCTGTAAGGCGAGCTAGCGTTTGTTTCCCAGTCCTAAATGGAGTTGAATCACATGCAGTTTTTGATACTGCGAGCAAGAGTTGTTTTCTGGTAAGGAAAGTCACTATTGCGCTCCCATTTACATACACAGTGCAAATAGCACTCGCATCTCTTCCCAGGAAATACAGTGTATTGGACTGAAGCGGAGCTACTGTTCTTGTCAGTTTGCTAAGCAGAGTTGAACTAGATATGGCCCCTGTGTGTAGGAAGCACAGTTCTTTTGTTCTGAGCAAGCTCAATGTTCGGACAACATAGGAAACACAGAAGAGTAGAAGAGTGCTCTTTTCTCAAAAGCAGAGTGTGTTTCTTGTAAGGCGAGCTAGTGTTTGTTCCCCAGTCAGAAATGGAGTTGAATCCCATGCAGTTTTTGTGCCTACGAGGAAGAGGTGTTTTCTGATAAGAAGAGTCACTATTGCGCTCCTATTTCTATACACAGTACAAATAGGACTCCCGTCTGTTCCAGCTAGTACAGTGTATTGGACTGAAGAGGAGCTACCGTTCTTGTCAGTTTCCTAAGCACAGTTGAACTAGATATGGCCCCTGTGTGTAGAAAGCACAGTTCTTTTTTTCTGAGCAAGCTCACTGTTCAGACACCATAGGAAAAACAGTTGAGTAGAAGAGTGCTCTTTTCTCAAAAGCAGAGTGTGTTTCTTGTAAGGCGAGCAAGCGTTTGTTTCCAGTCCTAAATGGAGTTGAAACACATGCAGTTTATTGTCCTATGAGCAAGAGTTGTTTTCTGGTAAGAAGAGTCACTATTGCGCTCCCATTGTCATACACAGGGCAAATAGCACTGGCGTCTGTTCCAGCATGTACAGTGTATTGGACTGAAGAGGATCTACTGTTCTTTCAGTTTCCTAAGCAGAATTGTCCTAGATATGGCCGTATTTGTAGGAAGCACAGTTCTTTTGTTCTGAGCAAACTCACTGTTCTGGCCCTATAGGAAACACAGTAGAGTAGAAGAGTGCTCTTTTCTCAAAAGCAGAGTGTGTTTCTTGTAAGGAGAGCTAGCGTTTGTTTCCCAGTCCTAAATGGAGTTGAATCACATGCAGTTTTTGTTCCTACGAGCAAGAGTTGTTTTCTGGTAAGGAAAGTCACTATTGTGCTCTCATTTCCATACACAGTGCAAATAGCACTCGCATCTGTTCCCAGCAAGTACAGTGTATTGGACTGAAGGGGATCTACTGTTCTTGTCAGTTTCCAAACCAGAGTTGAACAAGATATGGCCCCTGTGTGTAGGAAGCACAGTTCTTTTGTTCTGAGCAAGCTCACTGTTCGGACCCCATAGAAAACACATTAGAGTAGAAGAGTGCTCTTTTCTCAAAAGCAGAGTGTGTTTCTTGTAAGGCGAGCTAGCGTTTGTTTCCCAGTCCTAAATGGAGTTGAATCACATGCAGTTTTTGGTCCTACGAGCAAGAGTTATTTTCTCGTAAGCAAAGTCACTGTTGCGCTCCCATTGCCATATACAGTGCAAATAGCACTCGTGTCTGTTCCCACCAAGTACAGTGTATTGAACTGAAGAGGAGCTACTGTTCTTGTCAGTTTCCTAAGCAGAGTTGAACTAGATATGGCCCATGTGTGTAGGAAGCACAGTTCTATTGTTCTGAAGAAGCACACTGTTCGGACCCCATTGGAAACACAGTAGAGTAGAAGAGTGCTCTTTTCTCAAAAGCAGAGTGTGTTTCTAGTAAGGCAAGCTAGTGTTTATTTCCCAGTCCTAAATGGAGTTGAATCACATCCTTTTTTTGGTGCTACGAGCAAGAGTTGTTTTCTGGTAAGGAAAGTAACTATTGCACTCCCATTGCCATACACAGTGCAAATAGCACTCGCGTCTGTTCCCAGCAAGTACAGTGTATTGGACCGAAGAGGAGCTACTGTTCTTGTCAATTTCCTAAGCAGAGTTGAACTAGATATGGCCCCTGTGTGTAGGAAGCACAGTTCTTTTGTTCTGAGCAAGCTCACTGATCGGGCCCCATAGTATACACAGTAGAGTAGAAGAGTGCTCTTTTCTCAAAAGCAGAGTGTGTTTCTTGTAAGGAGAGCTAGCGTTTGTTTCCCAGTCCTAAATGGAGTTGAATCACATGCAGTTTTTGGTACTACGAGCAAGAGTTGTTTTCTGGTAAGGAAAATCACGATTAGGCACCCATTTCCATACACAGTGCAAATAGCACTCGCATCTGTTCCCAGGAAGTACAGTGTATTGGACTGAAGCGGAGCTACTGTTCTTGTCAGTTTGCTAAGCAGAGTTGAACTAGATATGGCCCCTGTGTGTAGGAAGCACAGTTCTTTTGTTCTGAGCAAGCTCACTGTTCGGACCACATAGGAAACACAGAAGAGTAGAAGAGTGCTCTTTTCTCAAAAGCAGAGTGTGTTACTTGTAAGGAGAGCTAGTGTTTGTTCCCCAGTCAGAAATGGAGTTGAATCCCATGCAGTTTTTGTTCCTACGAGGAAGAGGTGTTTTCTGATAAGAAGAGTCACTATTGCGCTCCTATTTCTATACACAGTACAAATAGGACTCGCGTCTGTTCCCAGCTAGTACAGTGTATTGGACTGAAGAGGAGCTACCGTTCTTGTCAGTTTCCTAAGCAGAGTTGAACTAGATATGGCCCGTGTGTGTAGGAAGCACAGTTCTTTTGTTCTGAGCAAGCTCACTGTTCGGACCCCATAGGAAACACAGTAGAGCAGAAGAGTGCTCTTTTCTCAAAAGCAGAGTGTGTTTCTTGTAAGGCAAGCTAGCGTTTGTTTCCCAGTACTAAATGGAGTTGAATCACATCCTGTTTTTGGTCCTACGAGCAAGAGTTGTTTTCTGGTAAGGAAAGTCACTATTGCGCTCCCATTGTCAGACACAGGACAAATAGCACTGGCGTCTGTTCCCAGCATGTACAGTGTATTGGACTGAACAGGAGCTACTGTTCTTTTCAGTTTCCTAAGCAGAATTGAACTAGATATCGCAGTATTTGTAGGAAGCACAGTTCTTTTGTTCTGAGCAAGCTCACTCTTCTGACCCTATAAGAAACACAGTACAGTAGAAGAGTGCTCTTTTCTCAAAAGCAGAGTGTGTTTCTTGTAAGGCAATCTAGCGTTTGTTTCCCAGTCCTAAATGGAGTTGAATGACATGCAGTTTTTGGTCCTATGAGCAAGAGTTGTTTTCTCGTAATCAAAGTCACTATTGCGCTCCCATTGCCATACACAGTGCAAATAACACTCGCGTCTGTTCCCAGCAAGTACAGTGTATTGGACTGAAGAGGAGCTACTGTTCTTGTCAGTTTGCTAAGCAGAGTTGAACTAGATATGGCCCATGTGTGTAGGAAGCCCAGTTCTTTTGTTCTGAGCAAGCTCAATGTTCGGACCCCATATGAACCACAGTAGAATAGAAGACTGCTCTTTTCTCAAAAGCAGAGTGTGTTTCTTGTAAGGCGAGCTAGCGTTTGTTTCCCAGTCCTAAATGCAGTTGAATCACATGCAGTTTTTGGTCCTACGAGCAAGAGTTGTTTTCTGGTAAGGAAAGTCACTATTGCGCTCCCTTTGCCATACACAGTGCAAATAGCACTCGCGTCTTTTCGCAGCAAGTACAGTGTATTGGACTGAAGAGGATCTACTGTTCTTGTCAGTTTCCTAAGCAGAGTTGAACTAGATGTGGCCCCTGTGTGTAGAAAGCACAGTTCTTTTTTTCTGAGCAAGCTCACTGTTCAGACACCATAGGAAAAACAGTTGAGTAGAAGAGTGCTCTTTTCTCAAAAGCAGAGTGTGTTTCTTGTAAGGCGAGCAAGCGTTTGTTTCCCAGTCCTAAATGGAGTTGAAACACATGCAGTTTATTGTCCTATGAGCAAGAGTTGTTTTCTGGTAAGAAGAGTCACTATTGCGCTCCCATTGTCATACACAGGGCAAATAGCACTGGCGTCTGTTCCCAGCATGTACAGTGTATTGGACTGAAGAGGATCTACTGTTCTTTTCAGTTTCCTAAGCAGAATTGTCCTAGATATGGCCGTATTTGTAGGAAGCACAGTTCTTTTGTTCTGAGCAAACTCACTGTTCTGGCCCTATAGGAAACACAGTAGAGTAGAAGAGTGCTCTTTTCTCAAAAGCAGAGTGTGTTTCTTGTAAGGAGAGCTAGCGTTTGTTTCCCAGTCCTAAATGGAGTTGAATCACATGCAGTTTTTGTTCCTATGAGCAAGAGTTGTTTTCTGGTAAGGAAAGTCACTATTGCGCTCTCATTTCCATACACAGTGCAAATAGCACTCGCATCTGTTCCCAGCAAGTACAGTGTATTGGACTGAAGGGGATCTACTGTTCTTGTCAGTTTCCAAACCAGAGTTGAACAAGATATGGCCCCTGTGTTTAGGAAGCACAGTTCTTTTGTTCTGAGCAAGCTCACTGTTCGGACCCCATAGAAAACACATTAGAGTAGAAGAGTGCTCTTTTCTCAAAAGCAGAGTGTGTTTCTTGTAAGGCGAGCTAGCGTTTGTTTCCCAGTCCTAAATGGAGTTGAATCACATGCAGTTTTTGGTCCTACGAGCAAGAGTTATTTTCTCGTAAGCAAAGTCACTGTTGCGCTCCCATTGCCATATACAGTGCAAATAGCACTCGTGTCTGTTCCCACCAAGTACAGTGTATTGAACTGAAGAGGAGCTACTGTTCTTGTCAGTTTCCTAAGCAGAGTTGAACTAGATATGGCCCATGTGTGTAGGAAGCACAGTTCTATTGTTCTGAAGAAGCACACTGTTCGGACCCCATAGGAAACACAGTAGAGTAGAAGAGTGCTCTTTTCTCAAAAGCAGAGTGTGTTTCTAGTAAGGCAAGCTAGTGTTTATTTCCCAGTCCTAAATGGAGTTGAATCACATCCTTTTTTTGGTCCTACGAGCAAGAGTTGTTTTCTGGTAAGGAAAGTAACTATTGCACTCCCATTGCCATACACAGTGCAAATAGCACTCGCGTCTGTTCCCAGCAAGTACAGTGTATTGGACTGAAGAGGAGCTACTGTTCTTGTCAATTTCCTAAGCAGAGTTGAACTAGATATGGCCCCTGTGTGTAGGAAGCACAGTTCTTTTGTTCTGAGCAAGCTCACTGATCGGGCCCCATAGTATACACAGTAGAGTAGAAGAGTGCTCTTTTCTCAAAAGCAGAGTGTGTTTCTTGTAAGGAGAGCTAGCGTTTGTTTCCCAGTCCTAAATGGAGTTGAATCACATGCAGTTTTTGGTACTACGAGCAAGAGTTGTTTTCTGGTAAGGAAAGTCACTATTACGCACCCATTTCCATACACAGTGCAAATAGCACTCGCATCTGTTCCAGGAAGTACAGTGTATTGGACTGAAGCGGAGCTACTGTTCTTGTCAGTTTGCTAAGCAGAGTTGAACTAGATATGGCCCCTGTGTGTAGGAAGCACAGTTCTTTTGTTCTGAGCAAGCTCACTGTTCGGACCACATAGGAAACACAGAAGAGTAGAAGAGTGCTCTTTTCTCAAAAGCAGAGTGTGTTTCTTGTAAGGAGAGCTAGTGTTTGTTCCCCAGTCAGAAATGGAGTTGAATCCCATGCAGTTTTTGTTTCTACGAGGAAGAGGTGTTTTCTGAAAAGAAGAGTCACTATTGCGCTCCTATTTCTATACACAGTACAAATAGGACTCGCGTCTGTTCCCAGCTAGTACAGTGTATTGGACTGAAGAGGAGCTACCGTTCTTGTCAGTTTCCTAAGCAGAGTTGAACTAGATATGGCCCGTGTGTGTAGGAAGCACAGTTCTTTTGTTCTGAGCAAGCTCACTGTTCGGACCCCATAGGAAACACAGTAGAGCAGAAGAGTGCTCTTTTCTCAAAAGCAGAGTGTGTTTCTTGTAAGGCAAGCTAGCGTTTGTTTCCCAGTACTAAATGGAGTTGAATCACATCCTGTTTTTGGTCCTACGAGCAAGAGTTGTTTTCTGGTAAGGAAAGTCACTATTGCGCTCCCATTGTCAGACACAGGACAAATAGCACTAGCGTCTGTTCCCAGCATGTACAGTGTATTGGACTGAACAGGAGCTACTGTTCTTTTCAGTTTCCTAAGCAGAATTGAACTAGATATCGCAGTATTTGTAGGAAGCACAGTTCTTTTGTTCTGAGCAAGCTCACTCTTCTGACCCTATAAGAAACACAGTACAGTAGAAGAGTGCTCTTTTCTCAAAAGCAGAGTGTGTTTCTTGTAAGGCAAGCTAGCGTTTGTTTCCCAGTCCTAAATGGAGTTGAATGACATGCAGTTTTTGGTCCTACGAGCAAGAGTTGTTTTCTCGTAATCAAAGTCACTATTGCGCTCCCATTGCCATACACAGTGCAAATAACACTCGCGTCTGTTCCCAGCAAGTACAGTGTATTGGACTGAAGAGGAGCTACTGTTCTTGTCAGTTTCCTAAGCAGAGTTGAACTAGATATGGCCCATGTGTGTAGGAAGCCCAGTTCTTTTGTTCTGAGCAAGCTCAATGTTCGGACCCCATATGAACCACAGTAGAATAGAAGACTGCTCTTTTCTCAAAAGCAGAGTGTGTTTCTTGTAAGGCGAGCTAGCGTTTGTTTCCCAGTCCTAAATGCAGTTGAATCACATGCAGTTTTTGGTCCTACGAGCAAGAGTTGTTTTCTGGTAAGGAAAGTCACTATTGCGCTCCCTTTGCCATACACAGTGCAAATAGCACTCGCGTCTTTTCGCAGCAAGTACAGTGTATTGGACTGAAGAGGAGCTACTGTTCTTGTCAGTTTCCTAAGCAGAGTTGAACTAGATAGGGCCCATGTTTGTAGGAAGCACAGTTCTTTTGTTCTGAGCAAGCTCACTGTTCGGACCCCATAGGAAACACAGTAGAGTAGAAGAGTGCTCTTTTCTCAAAAGCAGAGTGTGTTTCTTGTAAGGCGAGCTAGCGTTTGTTTCCCAGTCCTAAATGGAGTTGAATCACATGCAGTTTCTTGTCCTACGAGCAAGAGTTGTTTCATGGTAAAAAGAGTCACTGTTGCGCTCCCATTGTCATACACAGGGCAAATAGCACTGGCGTCTGTTCCCAGCATGTACAGTGTATTGGACTGAAGAGGATCTACTGTTCTTGTCAGTTTCCTAAGCAGAATTGAACTAGATATGGCCGTATTTGTAGGAAGCACTGTAATTTTGTTCTGAGCAAACTCACTGTTCTGGCCCTATAGGAAACACAGTAGAGTAGAAGAGTGCTCTTTTCTCAAAAGCAGAGTGTGTTTCCTGTAAGGCGAGCTAGCGTTTGTTTCCCAGTCCTAAATGGAGTTGAATCACATGCAGTTTTTGATACTGCGAGCAAGAGTTGTTTTCTGGTAAGGAAAGTCACTATTGCGCTCCCATTTACATACACAGTGCAAATAGCACTCGCATCTCTTCCCAGGAAATACAGTGTATTGGACTGAAGCGGAGCTACTGTTCTTGTCAGTTTGCTAAGCAGAGTTGAACTAGATATGGCCCCTGTGTGTAGGAAGCACAGTTCTTTTGTTCTGAGCAAGCTCAATGTTCGGACAACATAGGAAACACAGAAGAGTAGAAGAGTGCTCTTTTCTCAAAAGCAGAGTGTGTTTCTTGTAAGGCGAGCTAGTGTTTGTTCCCCAGTCAGAAATGGAGTTGAATCCCATGCAGTTTTTGTGCCTACGAGGAAGAGGTGTTTTCTGATAAGAAGAGTCACTATTGCGCTCCTATTTCTATACACAGTACAAATAGGACTCCCGTCTGTTCCCAGCTAGTACAGTGTATTGGACTGAAGAGGAGCTACCGTTCTTGTCAGTTTCCTAAGCACAGTTGAACTAGATATGGCCCGTGTGTGTAGGAAGCACAGTTCTTTTGTTCTGAGCAAGCTCACTGTTCGGACCCCATAGGAAACACAGTAGAGCAGAAGAGTGCACTTTTCTCAAAAGCAGAGTGTTTTTCTTGTAAGGCAAGCTAGCGTTTGTTTCCCATTACTAAATGGAGTTGAATCACACCCTGTTTTTGGTCCTACGAGCAAGAGTTGTTTTCTGGTAAGGAAAGTCACTATTGGGCTCCCATTGTCAGACACAGGGCAAATAGCACTGGCGTCTGTTCCCAGCATGTACAGTGTATTGGACTGAAGAGGATCTGCAATTCTTGTCAGTTTCCTAAGCAGAATTGAACTAGATATGGCCGTATTTGTAGGAAGCACAGTTCTTTTGTTCTGAGGAAGCTCACTCTTCTGGCCCTATAGGAAACAGAGTAGAGTAGAAGAGTGCTCTTTTCTCAAAAGCAGAGTGTGTTTCTTGTAAGGCGAGCTAGCGTTTGTTTCCCAGTCCTAAATGGAGTTGAATCCCATGCACTTTCTGGTCCTAGAAGCAAGAGTTGTTTTCTGGTAAGGAAAGTCACTATTGCGCTCCCATTTCCATACACACTGCAAATAGCACTCGCATCTGTTCCCAGCCAGTACAGTGTATTGGACTGAAGCGGAGCTACTGTTCTTGTCAGTTTCCTAAGCAGAGTTGAACTAGATATGGACCCTGTGTGTAGAAAGCACAGTTCTTTTTTTCTGAGCAAGCTCACTGTTCAGACACCATAGGAAAAACAGTTGAGTAGAAGAGTGCTCTTTTCTCAAAAGCAGAGTGTGTTTCTTGTAAGGCGAGCTAGCGTTTGTTTCCCAGTCCTAAATGGAGTTGAAACACATGCAGTTTATTGTCCTATGAGCAAGAGTTGTTTTCTGGTAAGAAGAGTCACTATTGCGCTCCCATTGTCATACACAGGGCAAATAGCACTGGCGTCTGTTCCCAGCATGTACAGTGTATTGGACTGAAGAGGATCTACTGTTCTTTTCAGTTTCCTAAGCAGAATTGTCCTAGATATGGCCGTATTTGTAGGAAGCACAGTTCTTTTGTTCTGAGCAAACTCACTGTTCTGGCCCTATAGGAAACACAGTAGAGTAGAAGAGTGCTCTTTTCTCAAAAGCAGAGTGTGTTTCTTGTAAGGAGAGCTAGCGTTTGTTTCCCAGTCCTAAATGGAGTTGAATCACATGCAGTTTTTGGACCTACGAGCAAGAGTTGTTTTCTGGTAAGGAAAGTCACTATTGCGCTCTCATTTCCATACACAGTGCAAATAGCACTCGCATCTGTTCCCAGGAAGTACAGTGTATTGGACTGAAGCGGAGCTACTGTTCTTGTCAGTTTGCTAAGCAGAGTTGAACTAGATATGGCCCCTGTGTGTAGGAAGCACAGTTCTTTTGTTCTGAGCAAGCTCACTGTTCGGACCACATAGGAAACACAGAAGAGTAGA
The DNA here is from genome assembly GCF_949786415.1 of Peromyscus eremicus. Lineage (NCBI taxonomy): Eukaryota > Metazoa > Chordata > Mammalia > Rodentia > Cricetidae > Peromyscus > Peromyscus eremicus. The sequence continues at coordinate 134,048 of NW_026735138.1, forward strand.
AGAGTGCTCTTTTCTCAAAAGCAGAGTGTGTTTCTTGTAAGGAGAGCTAGTGTTTGTTCCCCAGTCAGAAATGGAGTTGAATCCCATGCAGTTTTTGTTTCTACGAGGAAGAGGTGTTTTCTGAAAAGAAGAGTCACTATTGCGCTCCTATTTCTATACACAGTACAAATAGGACTCGCGTCTGTTCCCAGCTAGTACAGTGTATTGGACTGAAGAGGAGCTACCGTTCTTGTCAGTTTCCTAAGCAGAGTTGAACTAGATATGGCCCGTGTGTGTAGGAAGCACAGTTCTTTTGTTCTGAGCAAGCTCACTGTTCGGACCCCATAGGAAACACAGTAGAGCAGAAGAGTGCTCTTTTCTCAAAAGCAGAGTGTGTTTCTTGTAAGGCAAGCTAGCGTTTGTTTCCCAGTACTAAATGGAGTTGAATCACATCCTGTTTTTGGTCCTACGAGCAAGAGTTGTTTTCTGGTAAGGAAAGTCACTATTGCGCTCCCATTGTCAGACACAGGACAAATAGCACTAGCGTCTGTTCCCAGCATGTACAGTGTATTGGACTGAACAGGAGCTACTGTTCTTTTCAGTTTCCTAAGCAGAATTGAACTAGATATCGCAGTATTTGTAGGAAGCACAGTTCTTTTGTTCTGAGCAAGCTCACTCTTCTGACCCTATAAGAAACACAGTACAGTAGAAGAGTGCTCTTTTCTCAAAAGCAGAGTGTGTTTCTTGTAAGGCAAGCTAGCGTTTGTTTCCCAGTCCTAAATGGAGTTGAATGACATGCAGTTTTTGGTCCTACGAGCAAGAGTTGTTTTCTCGTAATCAAAGTCACTATTGCGCTCCCATTGCCATACACAGTGCAAATAACACTCGCGTCTGTTCCCAGCAAGTACAGTGTATTGGACTGAAGAGGAGCTACTGTTCTTGTCAGTTTCCTAAGCAGAGTTGAACTAGATATGGCCCATGTGTGTAGGAAGCCCAGTTCTTTTGTTCTGAGCAAGCTCAATGTTCGGACCCCATATGAACCACAGTAGAATAGAAGACTGCTCTTTTCTCAAAAGCAGAGTGTGTTTCTTGTAAGGCGAGCTAGCGTTTGTTTCCCAGTCCTAAATGCAGTTGAATCACATGCAGTTTTTGGTCCTACGAGCAAGAGTTGTTTTCTGGTAAGGAAAGTCACTATTGCGCTCCCTTTGCCATACACAGTGCAAATAGCACTCGCGTCTTTTCGCAGCAAGTACAGTGTATTGGACTGAAGAGGAGCTACTGTTCTTGTCAGTTTCCTAAGCAGAGTTGAACTAGATAGGGCCCATGTTTGTAGGAAGCACAGTTCTTTTGTTCTGAGCAAGCTCACTGTTCGGACCCCATAGGAAACACAGTAGAGTAGAAGAGTGCTCTTTTCTCAAAAGCAGAGTGTGTTTCTTGTAAGGCGAGCTAGCGTTTGTTTCCCAGTCCTAAATGGAGTTGAATCACATGCAGTTTCTTGTCCTACGAGCAAGAGTTGTTTCATGGTAAAAAGAGTCACTGTTGCGCTCCCATTGTCATACACAGGGCAAATAGCACTGGCGTCTGTTCCCAGCATGTACAGTGTATTGGACTGAAGAGGATCTACTGTTCTTGTCAGTTTCCTAAGCAGAATTGAACTAGATATGGCCGTATTTGTAGGAAGCACTGTAATTTTGTTCTGAGCAAACTCACTGTTCTGGCCCTATAGGAAACACAGTAGAGTAGAAGAGTGCTCTTTTCTCAAAAGCAGAGTGTGTTTCCTGTAAGGCGAGCTAGCGTTTGTTTCCCAGTCCTAAATGGAGTTGAATCACATGCAGTTTTTGATACTGCGAGCAAGAGTTGTTTTCTGGTAAGGAAAGTCACTATTGCGCTCCCATTTACATACACAGTGCAAATAGCACTCGCATCTCTTCCCAGGAAATACAGTGTATTGGACTGAAGCGGAGCTACTGTTCTTGTCAGTTTGCTAAGCAGAGTTGAACTAGATATGGCCCCTGTGTGTAGGAAGCACAGTTCTTTTGTTCTGAGCAAGCTCAATGTTCGGACAACATAGGAAACACAGAAGAGTAGAAGAGTGCTCTTTTCTCAAAAGCAGAGTGTGTTTCTTGTAAGGCGAGCTAGTGTTTGTTCCCCAGTCAGAAATGGAGTTGAATCCCATGCAGTTTTTGTGCCTACGAGGAAGAGGTGTTTTCTGATAAGAAGAGTCACTATTGCGCTCCTATTTCTATACACAGTACAAATAGGACTCCCGTCTGTTCCCAGCTAGTACAGTGTATTGGACTGAAGAGGAGCTACCGTTCTTGTCAGTTTCCTAAGCACAGTTGAACTAGATATGGCCCGTGTGTGTAGGAAGCACAGTTCTTTTGTTCTGAGCAAGCTCACTGTTCGGACCCCATAGGAAACACAGTAGAGCAGAAGAGTGCACTTTTCTCAAAAGCAGAGTGTTTTTCTTGTAAGGCAAGCTAGCGTTTGTTTCCCATTACTAAATGGAGTTGAATCACACCCTGTTTTTGGTCCTACGAGCAAGAGTTGTTTTCTGGTAAGGAAAGTCACTATTGGGCTCCCATTGTCAGACACAGGGCAAATAGCACTGGCGTCTGTTCCCAGCATGTACAGTGTATTGGACTGAAGAGGATCTGCAATTCTTGTCAGTTTCCTAAGCAGAATTGAACTAGATATGGCCGTATTTGTAGGAAGCACAGTTCTTTTGTTCTGAGGAAGCTCACTCTTCTGGCCCTATAGGAAACAGAGTAGAGTAGAAGAGTGCTCTTTTCTCAAAAGCAGAGTGTGTTTCTTGTAAGGCGAGCTAGCGTTTGTTTCCCAGTCCTAAATGGAGTTGAATCCCATGCACTTTCTGGTCCTAGAAGCAAGAGTTGTTTTCTGGTAAGGAAAGTCACTATTGCGCTCCCATTTCCATACACACTGCAAATAGCACTCGCATCTGTTCCCAGCCAGTACAGTGTATTGGACTGAAGCGGAGCTACTGTTCTTGTCAGTTTCCTAAGCAGAGTTGAACTAGATATGGACCCTGTGTGTAGAAAGCACAGTTCTTTTTTTCTGAGCAAGCTCACTGTTCAGACACCATAGGAAAAACAGTTGAGTAGAAGAGTGCTCTTTTCTCAAAAGCAGAGTGTGTTTCTTGTAAGGCGAGCTAGCGTTTGTTTCCCAGTCCTAAATGGAGTTGAAACACATGCAGTTTATTGTCCTATGAGCAAGAGTTGTTTTCTGGTAAGAAGAGTCACTATTGCGCTCCCATTGTCATACACAGGGCAAATAGCACTGGCGTCTGTTCCCAGCATGTACAGTGTATTGGACTGAAGAGGATCTACTGTTCTTTTCAGTTTCCTAAGCAGAATTGTCCTAGATATGGCCGTATTTGTAGGAAGCACAGTTCTTTTGTTCTGAGCAAACTCACTGTTCTGGCCCTATAGGAAACACAGTAGAGTAGAAGAGTGCTCTTTTCTCAAAAGCAGAGTGTGTTTCTTGTAAGGAGAGCTAGCGTTTGTTTCCCAGTCCTAAATGGAGTTGAATCACATGCAGTTTTTGGACCTACGAGCAAGAGTTGTTTTCTGGTAAGGAAAGTCACTATTGCGCTCTCATTTCCATACACAGTGCAAATAGCACTCGCATCTGTTCTTAGCAAGTACAGTGTATTGGACTGAAGGGGATCTACTGTTCTTGTCAGTTTCCTAGGCAGAGTTGAACAAGATATGGCCCCTGTGTGTAGGAAGCACAGTTCTTTGTTCTGAGCAAGCTCACTATTTGGACCCCATAGGAAACACAGTAGAGTAGAAGAGTGCTCTTTTCTCAAAATCAGAGAGTCTTTCTTGTAAGGTGAGCTAGTGTTTGTTTCCCAGTCAGAAATGGAGTTGAATCCCATGCATTTGCTTGTCCTATGAGTAAGAGTTGTTTTCTGATAAGAAGAGTCACTATTGTGCTCCTATTGCCATACACAGGGCAAATAGCACTCGCGTCTGTTCCCAGCTAGTACACTGTATTGGACTGAAGAGGAGCTACCGTTCTTGTCAGTTTCCTAAGCAGAGTTGAACTAGATATGGCCCGTGTGTGTAGGAAGCACAGTTCTTTTGTTCTGAGCAAGCTCACTGTTCGGACCCCTTAGGAAACACAGTAGAATAGAAGAGTGCTCTTTTCTCAAAAGCCGAGTGTGTTTCTTGTAAGGGGAGCTAGCGTTTGTTTCCCAGTCCTAAATGGAGTTGAATCACATCCAGTTTTTGGTCCTACGAGCAAGAGTTGTTTTCTGGTAATAAAGTCACTATTGAGCTCCCCTTGCCATACACAGTGCAAATAGCACTCGCATCTGTTCCCAGCAAGTACAGTGTATTGGACTGAAGCGGAGCTACTGTTCTTGTCAGTTTCCTAAGCAGAGTTGAACTAGATATGGCCCGTGTGTGTAGGAAGCACAGTTCTTTTGTTCTGAGCAAGCTCACTGTTCGGACCCCATAGGAAACACAGTAGAGTAGAAGAGTGCTCTTTTCTCAAAACCAGAGTGTGTTTCTTGTAAGGCGAGCTAGTGTTTGTTTCCCAGTTAGAAATGGAGTTGAATCCCATGCAGTTTCTGGTCCTACGAGCAAGAGTTGTTTTCTGGTAAAGAAAGTCACTATTGCGCTCCCATTTCCATACACAGTGCAAATAGCACTGGCGTCTGTTCCCAGCAAGTTCAGTGTATTGGACTGAAGCGGAGCTACTGTTCTTGTCAGTTTCCTAAGCAGAGTTGAACTAGATATGGTCCGTGTGTGTAGGAAGCACAGTTCTTTTGTTCTTAGCAAGCTCACTGTTCGGACCCCATAGGAAACACAGTAGTGTAGACGAGTGCTCTTTTCTCAAAAGCAGAGTATGTTTCTTGTAAGGCGCGCTAGCATTTGTTTCCCATCCTAAATGGAGCTGAATCACAAGCAGTTTCTGGTCCTACGAGCAAGAGTTGTTTTCTGGTAAGGAAAGTCACTATTGCGCTCCCATTGCCATACACAGTGCAAATAGCACTCGCGTCTGTTCCCAGCAAGTACAGTGTATTGGACTGAAGCGGAGCTACTGTTCTTGTCAGTTTCCTAAGCAGAGTTGAACTAGATATGGCCCGTGTGTGTAGGAAGCACAGTTGTTTTGTTCTGAGCAAGCTCAATGTTCGGACCCCATAGGAAACATAGTAGAGTAGAAGACTGCTCTTTTCTCAAAAGCAGAGTGTGTTTCTTGTAAGGCGAGCTAGCGTTTGTTTCCCAGTCCTAAATGGAGTTGAATCACATCCTGTTTTTGGTCCTACGAGCAAGAGTTGTTTTCTGGTAATAAAGTCACTGTTGCGCTCCCATTGGAATACACAGTGTAAATAGCACTCGCATCTGTTCCCAGCAAGTACAGTGTATTGGACTGAAGCGGAGCTACAGTTCTTGTCAGTTTCCTAAGCAGAGTTGAACGAATTATGGCCCCTGTGTGTAGGAAGCAAAGTTCTTTTGTTCTGAGCAAGCTCACTGTTCGGACCCCATAGGATACACAGTCGAGTAGAAGAGTGCTCTTTTCTCAAAAGCAGAGTGTGTTTCTTGTTAGGCGAGCTAGTGTTTGTTTCCCAGTCCTAACTGGAGTTGAATCACATGCAGTTTCTTGTCCAACGAGCAAGAATTGTTTTCTGGTAATAAGAGTCACTATTGCGCTCCCATTGTCATACACAGGGCAAATAGCACTTGCATCTGTTCCCAGCATGCACAGTGTATTGGACTGAAGAGGATCTACTGTTATTGTCAGTTTCCTAAGCAGAATTGAACTAGATATGGCCATATTTGTAGGAAGCACAGTTCTTTGTTCTGAGCAAACTCACTGTTCTGGCCATATCGGAAACACAGTAGAGTAGAAGAGTGCTCTTTTCTCAAAAGCAGAGTGTGTTTCCTGTAAGGTGAGCTAGGGTTTGTTTCCGAGTCCTAAATGGAGTTGAATCTCATGGAGTTTTTGGTCCTACGAGCAAGAGTTGTTTTCTGGTAAGGAAAGTCATTATTACGCTCCATTGCCATACACAGTGCAAATAGCACTCGTGTCTGTTCCCAACAAGTACAGTGAATTGGACTGAAGCGGAGCTAATGTTCTTGTCAGTTTCCTAAGCAGAGTTGAACTAGATATGGCCCGTGTTTCTAGGAAGCACAGTTCTTTTGTTCTGAACAAGCTCACTGTTCGGACCCCATAGGAAACACAGTCGAGTAGAAGACTGCTCTTTTCTCAAAATCAGAGTGTCATTCTTGTAAGGCGAGCTAGCTTTTGTTTCCCATTCCTAAATGGAGTTGAATTACATCCAGTTTTTGGTCCTATGAGCAAGAGTTGTTTTCTGGTAAGGAAAGTCACTATTGTGCTCCCATTGCCATACACAGTGCAAATAGCACTCGCGTCTGTTCCCAGCAAGTACAGTGTATTGGACTGAAAAGGAGGTACTGTTCTTGTCAGTTTCCTAAGCAGAGTTGAACTAGATATGGCCCGTGTGTGGAGGAAGCACAGTTCTTTTCTTCTGAGCAAGCTCACTGTTCGGTCCCCATAGGATACACAGTAGAGTAGAAGAGTGCTCTTTTCTCAAAAGCAGAGTGTGTTTCTTGTAAGGCGAGCTAGCGTTTGTTTCCCAGTCCTAAATCGAGTTGAATCACATGCAGTTTCTTGTCCTACGAGCAAGAGTTGTTTTCTGGTAAGAAGAGTCACTATTGCGCTCCCATTTTCATACACAAGGCAAATAGCACTTGCGTCTGTTCCCAGCATGTACAGTGTACTGGACTGAAGAGGATCTACTGTTCTTGTCAGTTTCCTAAGCAGAATTGAACTAGATATGGCCGTATTTGTAGAAAGCACAGTTCTTTTCTTCTGAGCAAACTCACTGTTCTGGCCCTATAGGAAACACAGTAGAGTAGAAGAGTGCTCTTTTCTCAAAAGCAGAGTGTGTTTCTTGTAAGGCGAGCTAGCGTTTGTTTCCCAGTCCTAAATGGAGTTGAATCACATGCAGTTTTTGGTTCTATGAGCAAGAGTTGTTTTCTGGTAAGGAAAGTGTCTATTGTGCTCCCATTTCCATACACAGTGCAAATAGCACTCGCTTCTAATCCCAGCAAGTACAGTGTATTGGACTGAAGCGGAGCTACTGTTCTTGTCAGTTTCCTAAGTAGAGTTGGACTAGATATGGCCCCTGTGTGTAGGAAGCACAGTTCTTTTGTTCTGAGAATGCTCACTGTTCTGGCCCTATAGGAAACACAGTAGAGTAGAAGAGTGCTCTTTTCTCAAAAGCAGAGTGTGTTTCTTGTAAGGCGAGCTAGCGCTTGTTTCCCAATCCTAAATGGAGATGAATCACATGCAGTTTCTGGTCCTACGAGCAAGAGTTGTTTTCTGGTAAGAAGAGTCACTATTGCACTCCCATTGTGATACTAGGGCAAATAGCACTGGCGTCTGATCCCAGCATGTACCGTGTATTGGACTGAAGAGGAGCTACTGTTCATGTCAGTTTCCTAAGCAGAGTTGAACTAGATATGGCCCGTGTTTGTAGGAAGCACAGTTCTTTTGTTCTGAGAATCCTCACTGTTCGGGCACCATAGGAAACACAGTAGAGTAGAAGAGTGCTCTTTTCACAAAAGCAGAGTGTGTTTCTTGTAAGGCGAGCTAGTGTTTGTTTCCCAGTCCTAAATGGAGTTGAATCACATGCAGTTTCTTGTCCTACGAGCAAGAGTTGTTTTCTGGTAAGAAGAGTCACTATTGCGCTCCCATTGTGGTACTAGGGCAAATAGCACTGGCGTCTGTTCCCAGCATGTACAGTGTATTGGACTGAAGAGGATCTACTGTTCTTTTCAGTTTCCTAAGCAGAATTGAACTAGATATGGCCGTGTGTGTAGGAAGCACAGTTCTTTTGTTCTGAGCAAGCTCACTGTTCTGACCCTATAGGAAACAAAGTAGAGTAGAAGAGTGATGTTTTCGAAAAAGCAGAGTGTGTTTCTTGTAAGGCAAGCTAGCGTTTGTTTCCCAGTCCTAAATGGAGTTGAATCACATGCAGTTTCTTGTCCTACGAGCAAGAGTAGTTTTCTGTTAAGAAGAGTCACTATTGCGGTCCCGTAGTCATACACAGGGCAAATAGCACTGGCGTCTGTTCCCAGCATGTACAGTGTATTGGACTGAAGAGGATCTACTGTTCTTGTAAGTTTCCTTAGCAGAATTGAACTAGATATGGCCGTATTTGTAGGAAGCACAGTAATTTGTTCTGAGCAAGCTCACTGTTCGGTCCCCATAGGATACACAGTAGAGTAGAAGAGTGCTCTTTTCTCAAAAGCAGAGTGTGTTTCTTGTAAGGCGAGCTAGCGTTTGTTTCCCAGTCCTAAATCGAGTTGAATCACATGCAGTTTCTTGTCCTACGAGCAAGAGTTGTTTTCTGGTAAGAAGAGTCACTATTGCGCTCCCATTTTCATACACAAGGCAAATAGCACTTGCGTCTGTTCCCAGCATGTACAGTGTACTGGACTGAAGAGGATCTACTGTTCTTGTCAGTTTCCTAAGCAGAATTGAACTAGATATGGCCGTATTTGTAGAAAGCACAGTCTTTTCTTCTGAGCAAACTCACTGTTCTGGCCATATAGGAAACACAGTAGCGTAGAAGAGTGCTCTTTTCTCAAAAGCAGAGTGTGTTTCTTGTAAGGTGAGCTAGCGTTTTTTTCCCAGTCCTAAATGGAGTTGAATCACATGCAGTTTTTGGTCCTACGAGCAAGAGTTGTTTTCTGGTAAGAAGAGTCACTATTGTGCTCCCCTTGTCATACACAGGGCAAATAGCACTGGCGTCTGTTCCCAGCATGTACAGTGTATTGGACTGAAGAGGATCAACTGTTCTTGTCAGTTTCCTAAGCAGAGTTGAAGTAGATATGGACCATGTGTGTAGGAAGCACAGTTCTTTTGTTCTGCGAATGCTCACTGTTCTGGCCCTATAGGAAACACATTAGAGTAGAAGACTGCTCTTTTCTCAAAAGCAGAGTGTGTTTCTTGTAAGTCGAGCTAGCGTTTGTTTCCCAGTCCTAAATGGAGTTGAATCCCATGCAGTTTCTGGTCCAACCAGCAAGAGTTCTTTTCTGGTAAGAAGAGTCACTATTGTGCTCCTATGTCATACACAAGGCAAATAGCACTGGCGTCTAATCCCAGCAAGTACAGTGTATTGGACTGAAGAGGATCTACCTTTCTTGTCAGTTTCCTAAGCAGAGTTGAATTAGATATGGCCCATGTGTGTAGGAAGCACAGTTCTTTTGTTCTGAGCAAGCTCACTGTTCGGACCCCATAGGAAACACAGTCGAGTAGAAGACTGCTCTTTTCTCAAAATCAGAGTGTCATTCTTGTAAGGCGAGCTAGCGTTTGTTTCCCATTCCTAAATGGAGTTGAATTACATCCAGTTTTTGGTCCTATGAGCAAGAGTTGTTTTCTGGTAAGGAAAGTCACTATTGTGCTCCCATTGCCATACACAGTGCAAACAGCACTCGCGTCTGTTCCCAGCAAGTACAGTGTATTGGACTGAAAAGGAGGTACTGTTCTTGTCAGTTTCCTAAGCAGAGTTGAACTAGATATGGCCCGTGTGTGGAGGAAGCACAGTTCTGTTGTTCTGAGCAAGCTCACTGTTCGGTCCCCATAGGATACACAGTAGAGTAGAAGAGTGCTCTTTTCTCAAAAGCAGAGTGTGTTTCTTGTAAGGCGAGCTAGCGTTTGTTTCCCAGTCCTAAATCGAGTTGAATCACATGCAGTTTCTTGTCCTATGAGCAAGAGTTGTTTTCTGGTAAGAAGAGTCACTATTGCGCTCCCATTGTCATACACAAGGCAAATAGCACTTGCGTCTGTTCCCAGCATGTACAGTGTACTGGACTGAAGAGGATCTACTGTTCTTGTCAGTTTCCTAAGCAGAATTGAACTAGATATGGCCGTATTTGTAGAAAGCACAGTTCTTTTGTTCTGAGCAAACTCACTGTTCTGGCCCTATAGGAAACACAGTAGAGTAGAAGAGTGCTCTTTTCTCAAAAGCAGAGTGTGTTTCTTGTAAGGCGAGCTAGCGTTTGTTTCCCAGTCCTAAATGGAGTTGAATCACATGCAGTTTCTTGTCCTACGAGCAAGAGTTGTTTTCTGGTAAGGAAAGTGTCTATTGTGCTCCCATTTCCATACACAGTGCAAATAGCACTCGCTTCTGTTCATAGCAAGTACAGTGTATTGGACTGAAGCGGAGCTACTGTTCTTGTCAGTTTCCTAAGCAGAGTTGAACTAGATATGGCCCCTGTGTGTAGAAAGCACAGTTCTTTTGTTCTGAGAATGCTCACGGTTCTGGCCCTATAGGAAACACAGTAGAGTAGAAGAGTGCTCTTTTCTCAAAAGCAGAGTGTGTTTCTTGTAAGGCGAGCTAGCGTTTGTTTCCCAATCCTAAATGGAGATGAATCACATGCAGTTTCTGGTCCTAGGAGCAAGAGTTGTTTTCTGGTAAGAAGAGTCACTATTGCGCTCCCTTTGTGATACTAGGGCAAATAGCACTGGCGTCTGATCCCAGCATGTACAGTGTATTGGACTGAAGAGGAGCTACTGTTCATGTCAGTTTCATAAGCAGAGTTGAACTAGATATGGCCGTGTGTGTAGGAATCACAGTTCTTTTGTTCTGAGAATCCTCACTGTTCGGGCACCATAGGAAACACAGTAGAGTAGAAGAGTGCTCTTTTCTCAAAAGCAGAGTGTGTTTCTTGTAAGGCGAGCTAGCGTTTGTTTCCCAGTCCTAAATGGAGTTGAATCACATGCAGTTTCTTGTCCTACGAGCAAGAGTTGTTTTCTGGTAAGAAGAGTCACTATTGCGCTCCCATTGTGGTACTAGGGCAAATAGCACTGGCGTCTGTTCCCAGCATGTACAGTGTATTGCCTGTTGAGGATCTACTGTTCTTGTCAGTTTCCTAAGCAGAATTGAACTAGATATGGCCGTGTGTGTAGGAAGCACAGTTCTTTTGTTCTGAGCAAGCTCACTGTTCTGGCCCTATAGGAAACAAAGTAGAGTAGAAGAGTGATGTTTTCGAAAAAGCAGAGTGTGTTTCTTGTAAGGCGAGCTAGCGTTTGTTTCCCAGTCCTAAATGGAGTTGAATCACATGCAGTTTCTTGTCCTACGAGCAAGAGTAGTTTTCTATTAAGAAGGGTCACTATTGCGCTCCCATAGTCATACACAGGGCAAATAGCACTGGCGTCTGTTCCCAGCATGTACAGTGTATTGGACTGAAGAGGATCTACTGTTCTTGTCAGTTTCCTTAGCAGAATTGAACTAGATATGGCCATATTTGTAGGAAGCACAGTTCTTTGTTCTGAGCAAACTCACTGTTCTGGCCATATAGGAAACAAAACAGAGTAGAAGAGTGCTCTTTTCTCAAAAGTAGAGTGTGTTTCTTGTAAGGCGAGCTAGCGTTTGTTTCCCAGTCCTAAATGGAGTTGAATCACATGCAGTTTTTGGTTCTACGAGCAAGAGTTGTTTTCTGGTAAGGAAAGTGTCTATTGTGCTCCCATTTCCATACACAGTGCAAATAGCACTCGCTTCTGTTCATAGCAAGTACAGTGTATTGGACTGAAGCGGAGCTACTGTTCTTGTCAGTTTCCTAAGCAGAGTTGAACTAGATATGGCCCCTGTGTGTAGAAAGCACAGTTCTTTTGTTCTGAGAATGCTCACTGTTCTGGCCCTATAGGAAACACAGTAGAGTAGAAGAGTGATCTTTTCTCAAAAGCAGAGTGTGTTTCTTGTAAGGCGAGCTAGCATTTGTTTCCCAATCCTAAATGGAGATGAATCACATGCAGTTTCTGGTCCTAGGAGCAAGAGTTGTTTTCTGGTAAGAAGAGTCACTATTGCGCTCCCATTGTGATACTAGGGCAAATAGCACTGGCGTCTGATCCCAGCATGTACAGTGTATTGGACTGAAGAGGAGCTACTGTTCATGTCAGTTTCCTAAGCAGAGTTGAACTAGATATGGCCGTGTGTGTAGGAAGCACAGTTCTTTTGTTCTGAGAATCCTCACTGTTCGGGCACCATAGGAAACACAGTAGAGTAGAAGAGTGCTCTTTTCTCAAAAGCAGAGTGTGTTTCTTGTAAGGCGAGCTAGCGTTTGTTTCCCAGTCCTAAATGGAGTTGAATCACATGCAGTTTCTTGTCCTACGAGCAAGAGTTGTTTTCTGGTAAGGAAAGTGTCTATTGTGCTCCCATTTCCATACACAGTGCAAATAGCACTCGCTTCTGTTCATAGCAAGTACAGTGTATTGGACTGAAGCGGAGCTACTGCTCTTGTCAGTTTCCTAAGCAGAGTTGAACTAGATATGGCCCCTGTGTGTAGAAAGCACAGTTCTTTTGTTCTGAGAATGCTCACGGTTCTGGCCCTTTGGAAACACAGTAGAGTAGAAGAGTGCTCTTTTCTCAAAAGCAGAGTGTGTTTCTTGTAAGGCAAGCTAGCGTTTGTTTCCCAATCCTAAATGGAGATGAATCACATGCAGTTTCTGGTCCTAGGAGCAAGAGTTGTTTTCTGGTAAGAAGAGTCACTATTGCGCTCCCTTTGTGATACTAGGGCAAATAGCACTGGCGTCTGATCCCAGCATGTACAGTGTATTGGACTGAAGAGGAGCTACTGTTCATGTCAGTTTCCTAAGCAGAGTTGAACTAGATATGGCCGTGTGTGTAGGAATCACAGTTCTTTTGTTCTGAGAACCCTCACTGTTCGGGCACCATAGGAAACACAGTAGAGTAGAAGAGTGCTCTTTTCTCAAAAGCAGAGTGTGTTTCTTGTAAGGCGAGCTAGCGATTGTTTCCCAATCCTAAATGGAGATGAATCACATGCAGTTTCTGGTCCTACGAGCAAGAGTTATTTTCTGGTAAGAAGAGTCACTATTGCGCTCCCATTGTGATACTAGGGCAAATAGCACTGGCGTCTGTTCCCAGCATGTACAGTGTATTGGACTGAAGAGGAGCTACTGTTCATGTCAGTTTCCTAAGCAGAGTTGAACTAGATATGGCCCGTGTGTGTAGGAAGCACAGTTCTTTTCTTCTGAGAATGCTCACTGTTCGGGCACCATAGGAAACACAGTAGAGTAGAAGAGTGCTCTTTTCTCAAAAGCAGAGTGTGTTTCTTGTAAGGCGAGCTAGCGTTTGTTTCCCAGTCCTAAATGGAGTTGAATCACAAGCAGTTTTTGGTCCTACGACCAAGACATGTTTTCTGGTAAGGAAAGTCACTATTGTGCTCCCATTGCCATACACAGTGCAAATAGCACTCACGTCTGTTCCCAGCAAGAACAGTGTATTGGACTGAAGAGGAGCTACTGTTCTTGTCAGTTTCCAAAGCGGAGTTGAACTAGATATGGCCCGTGTGTGTAGGAATAACAGTTCTTTTGTTCTGAGCAAGCTCACTGTTCAGACCCCATAGGAAACACAGTTGAGGAGAAGAGTGCACTTTTCTCAAAAGCAGAGTGTGTTTCTTGTAAGGCGAGCTAGCGTTTGTTTCCCACTCCTAAATGGAGTTGAATCACATGCAGTTTCTTGTCCTACGAGCAAGAGTTGTTTTCTGGTAAGAAGAGTCACTATTGCGCTCCCCTTGTCATACACAGGGCAAATAGCACTGGCGTCTGTTCCCAGCATGTACAGTGTATTGGACTGAAGAGGATCTACTGTTCTGTCAGTTTCCTAAGCAGAGTTGAAGTAGATATGGACCATGTGTGTAGGAAGCACAGTTCTTTTGTTCTGCGAATGCTCACTGTTCTGGCCCTATAGGAAACACATTAGAGTAGAAGACTGCTCTTTTCTCAAAAGCAGAGTGTGTTTCTTGTAAGTCGAGCTAGCGTTTGTTTCCCAGTCCTAAATGGAGTTGAATCCCATGCAGTTTCTGGTCCTACCAGCAAGAGTTCTTTTCTGGTAAGAAGAGTCACTATTGTGCTCCCATTGTCATACACAAGGCAAATAGCACTGGCGTCTAATCCCAGCAAGTACAGTGTATTGGACTGAAGAGGATCTACCTTTCTTGTCAGTTTCCTAAGCAGAGTTGAATTAGATATGGCCCATGTGTGTAGGAAGCACAGTTCTTTTGTTCTGAGCAAGCTCACTGTTCGGACACCATAGGAAACACAGTAGAGTAGAAGAGTGCTCTTTTCTCAAAATCAGAGTGTGTTTCTTGTAAGGCAAGCTAGCATTTGTTTCCCTGTCCTAAATGGAGTTGAATCACATCCTGTTTTTGGTCTTACAAGCAAGAGTTGTTTTCTGGTAAGGAAAGTCACTATTGCACTCCCATTTCCAGACACAGTGCAAATAGCACTCACGTCTGTTCCAAGCAAGTACAGTGTATTGGACTGAAGAGGAGCTACTGTTCTTGTCAGTTTCCTAAGCAGAATTGAACTAGATATAGCCCGTGTGTGGAGGAAGCACAGTTCTGTTGTTCTGAGCAAGCTCACTGTTCGGTCCCCATAGGATATACAGTAGAGTAGTAGAGTGCTCTTTTCTCAAAAGCAGAGTGTGTTTCTTGTAAGTCGAGCTAGCGTTTGTTTCCCAGTCCTAAATCGAGTTGAATCACATGCAGTTTCTTGTCCTACGAGCAAGAGTTGTTTTCTGGTAAGAAGAGTCACTATTGCGCACCCATTTTCATACACAGGGCAAATAGCACTTGCGCCTGTTCCCAGCATGTACAGTGTACTGGACTGAAGAGGATATACTGTTCTTGTCAGTTTCCTAAGCAGAATTGAACTAGATATGGCCGTATTTGTAGAAAGCACAGTTCTTTTCTTCTGAGCAAACTCACTGTTCTGGCCCTATAGGAAACACAGTAGAGTAGAAGAGTGCTCTTTTCTCAAAAGCAGAGGGTGTTTTTTGTAAGGCGAGCTAGCGTTTGTTTCCCAGTCCTAAATGGAGTTGAATCTCATGCAGTTTTTGGTTCTACGAGCAAGAGTTGTTTTCTGGTAAGGAAAGTGTCTATTGTGCTCCCATTTCCATACACAGTGCAAATAGCACTCGCTTCTGTTCATAGCAAGTACAGTGTATTGGACTGAAGCGGAGCTACTGTTCTTGTCAGTTTCCTAAGCAGAGTTGAACTAGATATGGCCCCTGTGTGTAGAAAGCACAGTTCTTTTGTTCTGAGAATGCTCACTGTTCTGGCCCTATAGGAAACACAGTAGAGTAGAAGAGTGCTCTTTTCTCAAAAGCAGAGTGTGTTTCTTGTAAGGCGAGCTAGCGTTTGTTTCCCAATCCTAAATGGAGTTGAATCACATGCAGTTTCTGGTCCTAGGAGCAAGAGTTGTTTTCTGGTAAGAAGAGTCACTATTGCGCTCCCATTGTGATACTAGGGCAAATAGTACTGGCGTCTGATCCCAGCATGTACAGTGTATTGGACTGAAAAGGAGCTACTGTTCATGTCAGTTTCATAAGCAGAGTTGAACAAGATATGGCCGTGTGTGTAGGAAGCACAGTTCTTTTGTTCTGAGAATCCTCACTGTTCGGGCACCATAGGAAACACAGTAGAGTAGAAGAGTGCTCTTTTCTCAAAAGCAGAGTGTGTTTCTTGTAAGGCGAGCTAGCGTTTGTTTCCCAGTCCTAAATGGAGTTGAATCACATGCAGTTTCTTGTCCTACGAGCAAGAGTTGTTTTCTGGTAAGGAAAGTGTCTATTGTGCTCCCATTTCCATACACAGTGCAAATAGCACTCGCTTCTGTTCATAGCAAGTACAGTGTATTGCACTGAAGCGGAGCTACTGTTCTTGTCAGTTTCCTAAGCAGAGTTGAACTAGATATGGCCCCTGTGTGTAGAAAGCACAGTTCTTTTGTTCTGAGAATGCTCACGGTTCTGGCCCTATAGGAAACACAGTAGAGTAGAAGAGTGCTCTTTTCTCAAAAGCAGAGTGTGTTTCTTGTAATGCGAGCTAGCGTTTGTTTCCCAATTCTAAATGGAGATGAATCACATGCAGTTTCTGGTCCTAGGAGCAAGAGTTGTTTTCTGGTAAGAAGAGTCACTATTGCGCTCCCTTTGTGATACTAGGGCAAATAGCACTGGCGTCTGATCCCAGCATGTACAGTGTATTAGACTGAAGAGGAGCTACTGTTCATGTCAGTTTCCTAAGCAGAGTTGAACTAGATATGGCCGTGTGTGTAGGAATCACAGTTCTTTTGTTCTGAGAATCCTCACTGTTCGGGCACCATAGGAAACACAGTAGAGTAGAAGAGTGCTCTTTTCTCAAAAGCAGAGTGTGTTTCTTGTAAGGCGAGCTAGCGTTTGTTTCCCAGTCCTAAATGGAGTTGAATCACAAGCAGTTTTTGGTCCTACGACCAAGACTTGTTTTCTGGTAAGGAAAGTCACTATTGCACTCCCATTGCCATACACAGTGCAAATAGCACTCGTGTCTGTTCCCAGCAAGTACAGTGTATTGGACTGAAACGGAGCTACTGTTCTTGTCAGTTTCCTAAGCAGAGTTGAACTAGATATGGCCCCTGTGTGTAGGAAGCACAGTTCTTTTTTTCTGAGAATGCTCACAGTTCTGGCCCTATAGGAAACACAGTAGAGTAGAAGAGTGCTCTTTTCTCAAAAGCAGAGTGTGTTTCTTGTAAGGCGAGCTAGCGATTGTTTCCCAATCCTAAATGGAGATGAATCACATGCAGTTTCTGGTCCTACGAGCAAGAGTTATTTTCTGGTAAGAAGAGTCACTATTGCGCTCCCATTGTGATACTAGGGCAAATAGCACTGGCGTCTGTTCCCAGCATGTACAGTGTATTGGACTGAAGAGGAGCTATTGTTCATGTCAGTTTCCTAAGCAGAGTTGAACTAGATATGGCCCGTGTGTGTAGGAAGCACAGTTCTTTTCTTCTGAGAATGCTCACTGTTCGGGCACCATAGGAAACACAGTAGAGTAGAAGAGTGCTCTTTTCTCAAAAGCAGAGTGTGTTTCTTGTAAGGCGAGCTAGCGTTTGTTTCCCAGTCCTAAATGGAGTTGAATCACAAGCAGTTTTTGGTCCTACGACCAAGACTTGTTTTCTGGTAAGGAAAGTCACTATTGCACTCCCATTGCCATACACAGTGCAAATAGCACTCTTGTCTGTTCCCAGCAAGTACAGTGTATTGGACTGAAACGGAGCTACTGTTCTTGTCAGTTTCCTAAGCAGAGTTGAACTAGATATGGCCCCTGTGTGTAGGAAGCACAGTTCTTTTTTTCTGAGAATGCTCACAGTTCTGGCCCTATAGGAAACACAGTAGAGTAGAAGAGTGCTCTTTTCTCAAAAGCAGAGTGTGTTTCTTGTAAGGCGAGCTAGCGATTGTTTCCCAATCCTAAATGGAGATGAATCACATGCAGTTTCTGGTCCTACGAGCAAGAGTTATTTTCTGGTAAGAAGAGTCACTATTGTGCTCCCATTGTGATACTAGGGCAAATAGCACTGGCGTCTGTTCCCAGCATGTACAGTGTATTGGACTGAAACGGAGCTACTGTTCATGTCAGTTTCCTAAGCAGAGTTGAACTAGATATGGCCCGTGTGTGTAGGAAGCACAGTTCTTTTCTTCTGAGAATGCTCACTGTTCGGGCACCATAGGAAACACAGTAGAGTAGAAGAGTGCTCTTTTCTCAAAAGCAGAGTGTGTTTCTTGTAAGGCGAGCTAGCGTTTGTTTCCCAGTCCTAAATGGAGTTGAATCACATGCAGTTTCTTGTCCTACGAGCAAGAGTTGTTTTCTGGTAAGGAAAGTGTCTATTGTGCTCCCATTTACATACACAGTGCAAATAGCACTCGCTTCTGTTCATAGCAAGTACAGTGTATTGGACTGAAGCGGAGCTACTGTTCTTGTCAGTTTCCTAAGCAGAGTTGAACTAGATATGGTCCCTGTGTGTAGAAAGCACAGTTCTTTTGTTCTGAGAATGCTCACGGTTCTGGCCCTATAGGAAACACAGTAGAGTAGAAGAGTGCTCTTTTCTCAAAAGCAGAGTGTGTTTCTTGTAAGGCGAGGTAGCGTTTGTTTCCCAATCCTAAATGGAGATGAATCACATGCAGTTTCTGGTCCTAGGAGCAAGAGTTGTTTTCTGGTAAGAAGAGTCACTATTGCGCTCCCTTTGTGATACTAGGGCAAATAGCACTGGCGTCTGATCCCAGCATGTACAGTGTATTAGACTGAAGAGGAGCTACTGTTCATGTCAGTTTCCTAAGCAGAGTTGAACTAGATATGGCTGTGTGTGTAGGAATCACAGTTCTTTTGTTCTGAGAATCCTCACTATTCGGGCACCATAGGAAACACAGTAGAGTAGAAGAGTGCTCTTTTCTCAAAAGCAGAGTGTGTTTCTTGTAAGTCGAGCTAGCGTTTGTTTCCCAGTCCTAAATCGAGTTGAATCACATGCAGTTTCTTGTCCTACGAGCAAGAGTTGTTTTCTGGTAAGAAGAGTCACTATTGCGCTCCCATTGTGGTACTAGGGCAAATAGCACTGGCGTCTGTTCCCAGCATGTACAGTGTATTGGACTGAAGAGGATCTACTGTTCTTGTCAGTTTCCTAAGCAGAATTGAACTAGATATGGCCGTGTGTGTAGGAAGCACAGTTCTTTTGTTCTGAGCAAGCTCACTGTTCTGGCCCTATAGGAAACAAAGTAGAGTAGAAGAGTGATGTTTTCGAAAAAGCAGAGTGTGTTTCTTGTAAGGCGAGCTAGCGTTTGTTTCCCAGTCCTAAATGGAGTTGAATCACATGCAGTTTCTTGTCCTACGAGCAAGAGTAGTTTTCTGTTAAGAAGAGTCACTATTGCGCTCCCATAGTCATACACAGGGCAAATAGCACTGGCGTCTGTTCCCAGCATGTACAGTGTATTGGACTGAAGAGGATCTACTGTTCTTGTCAGTTTCCTTAGCAGAATTGAACTAGATATGGCCGTATTCGTAGGAAGCACAGTTCTTTGTTCTGAGCAAACTCACTGTTCTGGCCATATAGGAAACACAGTAGCGTAGAAGAGTGCTCTTTTCTCAAAAGCAGAGTGTGTTTCTTGTAAGGTGAGCTGGCGTTTTTTTCCCAGTCCTAAATGGAGTTGAATCACATGCAGTTTTTGGTCCTACGAGCAAGAGTTGTTTTCTGGTAAGGAAAGTCACTATTGCACTCCCATTGCCATACACAGTGCAAATAGCACTCGTGTCTGTTCCCAGCAAGTACAGTGTATTGGACTGAAACGGAGCTACTGTTCTTGTCAGTTTCCTAAGCAGAGTTGAACTAGATATGGCCCCTGTGTGTAGGAAGCACAGTTCTTTTTTTCTGAGAATGCTCACAGTTCTGGCCCTATAGGAAACACAGTAGAGTAGAAGAGTGCTCTTTTCTCAAAAGCAGAGTGTGTTTCTTGTAAGGCGAGCTAGCGATTGTTTCCCAATCCTAAATGGAGATGAATCACATGCATTTTCTGGTGCTACGAGCAAGAGTTATTTTCTGGTAAGAAGAGTCACTATTGTGCTCCCATTGTGATACTAGGGCAAATAGCACTGGCGTCTGTTCCCAGCATGTACAGTGTATTGGACTGAAGAGGATCTACTGTTCTTGTCAGTTTCCTAAGCAGAGTTGAAGTAGATATGGACCATGTGTGTAGGAAGCACAGTTCTTTTGTTCTGCGAATGCTCACTGTTCTGGCCCTATAGGAAACACATTAGAGTAGAAGACTGCTCTTTTCTCAAAAGCAGAGTGTGTTTCTTGTAAGTCGAGCTAGCGTTTGTTTCCCAGTCCTAAATGGTGTTGAATCCCATACAGTTTCTGGTCCTACCAGCAAGAGTTCTTTTCTGGTAAGAAGAGTCAGTATGGTGCTCCCATTGTCATACACAAGGCAAATAGCACTGGCGTCTAATCCCAGCAAGTACAGTGTATTGGACTGAAGAGGATCTACCTTTCTTGTCAGTTTCCTAAGCAGAGTTGAATTAGATATGGCCCATGTGTGTAGGAAGCACAGTTCTTTTGTTCTGAGCAAGCTCACTGTTCGGACCCCATAGGAAACACAGTAGAGTAGAAGAGTGCTCTTTTCTCAAAAGCAGAGTGTGTTTCTTGTAAGGCAAGCTAGCATTTGTTTCCCTGTCCTAAATGGCGTTGAATCACATCCTGTTTTTGGTCTTACAAGCAAGAGTTGTTTTCTGGTAAGGAAAGTCACTATTGCACTCCCATTTCCAGACACAGTGCAAATAGCACTCACGTCTGTTCCAAGCAAGTACAGTGTATTGGACTGAAGAGGAGCTACTGTTCTTGTCAGTTTCCTAAGCAGAATTGAACTAGATATGGCCCGTGTGTGGAGGAAGCACAGTTCTGTTGTTCTGAGCAAGCTCACTGTTCGGTCCCCATAGGATATACAGTAGAGTAGTAGAGTGCTCTTTTCTCAAAAGCAGAGTGTGTTTCTTGTAAGTCGAGCTAGCGTTTGTTTCCCAGTCCTAAATCGAGTTGAATCACATGCAGTTTCTTGTCCTACGAGCAAGAGTTGTTTTCTGGTAAGGAAAGTGTCTATTTTGCTCCCATTTCCATACACAGTGCAAATAGCACTCGCTTCTGTTCATAGCAAGTACAGTGTATTGGACTGAATCGTAGCTACTGTTCTTGTCAGTTTCCTAAGCAGAGTTGAACTAGATATGGCCCCTGTGTGTAGAAAGCACAGTTCTTTTGTTCTGAGAATGCTCACTGTTCTGGCCCTGTAGGAAACACAGTAGAGTAGAAGAGTGCTCTTTTCTCAAAAGCAGAGTGTGTTTCTTGTAAGGCGAGCTAGCGTTTGTTTCCCAATCCTAAATGGAGATGATTCGCATGCAGTTTCTGGTCCTAGGAGCAAGAGTTGTTTTCTGGTAAGAAGAGTCACTATTGCGCTCCCATTGTGATACTAGGGCAAATAGCACTGGCGTCTGATCCCACCATGTACAGTGTATTGGACTGAAGAGGAGCTACTGTTCATGTCAGTTTCCTAAGCAGAGTTGAACTAGATATGGCCGTGTGTGTAGGAAGCACAGTTCTTTTGTTCTGAGAATCCTCACTGTTCGGGCACCATAGGAAACAAAGTAGAGTAGAAGAGTGCTCTTTTCTCAAATCAGAGTGTGTTTCTTGTAAGGCGAGCTAGCGTTTGTTTCCCAGTCCTAAATGGAGTTGAATCACATGCAGTTTCTTGTCCTACGAGCAAGAGTAGTTTTCTGTTAAGAAGAGTCCCTAATGCGCTCCCATTATCATACACAGGGCAAATAGCACTGTCGTCGCTTCCCAGCATGTACAGTGTATTGGACTGAAGAGGATCTACTGTTCTTGTCAGTTTCCTAAGCAGAATTGAACTAGATATGGCCGTATTTGTAGGAAGCACAGTTCTTTTGTTCTGAGCAAACTCACTGTTCTGGCCCTATAGGAAACACAGTAAAGTAGAAGAGTGCTCTATTCTCAAAAGCAGAGTGTGTTTCTTGTAAGGCAAGCTAGCGTTTGTTTCCCAGTCCTAAATGGAGTTGAATGACATGCAGTTTTTGGTCCTACGAGCAAGACTTGTTTTCTGGTAAGGAAAGTCACTATTGTGCTCCCATTGCCATACACAGTGCAAATCGCACTCGCGTCTCTTCCCAGCAAGTACAGTGTATTGGACTGAAGCGGAGCTACTGTTCTTGTCAGTTTCCTAAGCAGAGTTGAGCTAGATATGGCCCCTGTGTGTAGAAAGCACAGTTCTTTTGTTCTGAGAATGCTCACTGTTCTGGCCCTATAGGAAACACAGTAGAGTAGAAGAGTGATCCTTTCTCAAAAGCAGAGTGTGTTTCTTGTAAGGCGAGCTAGCATTTGTTTCCCAATCCTAAATGGAGATGAATCACATGCAGTTTCTGGTCCTAGGAGCAAGAGTAGTTTTCTGGTAAGAAGAGTCACTATTGCGCTCCCATTGTGATACTAGGGCAAATAGCACTGGCGTCTGATCCCAGCATGTACAGTGTATTGGACTGAAGAGGACCTACTGTTCATGTCAGTTTCCTAAGCAGAGTTGAACTAGATATGGCCGTGTGTGTAGGAAGCACAGTTCTTTTGTTCTGAGAATCCTCACTGTTCGGGCACCATAGGAAACACAGTAGAGTAGAAGAGTGCTCTTTACTCAAAAGCAGAGTGTGTTTCTTGTAAGGCGAGCTAGCGTTTGTTTCCCAGTCCTAAATGGAGTTGAATCACATGCAGTTTCTTGTCCTACGAGCAAGAGTTGTTTTCTGGTAAGGAAAGTGTCTATTGTGCTCCCATTTCCATACACAGTGCAAATAGCACTCGCTTCTGTTCATAGCAAGTACAGTGTATTGGACTGAAGCGGAGCTACTGTTCTTGTCAGTATCCTAAGCAGAGTTGAACTAGATATGGCCCCTGTGTGTAGAAAGCACAGTTCTTTTGTTCTGAGAATGCTCACGGTTCTGGCCCTTTGGAAACACAGTAGAGTAGAAGAGTGCTCTTTTCTCAAAAGCAGAGTGTGTTTCTTGTAAGGCGAGCTAGCGTTTGTTTCCCAATCCTAAATGGAGATGAATCACATGCAGTTTCTGGTCCTAGGAGCAAGAGTTGTTTTCTGGTAAGAAGAGTCACTATTGCGCTCCCTTTGTGATACTAGGGCAAATAGCACTGGCGTCTGATCCCAGCATGTACAGTGTATTGGACTGAAGAGGAGCTACTGTTCATGTCAGTTTCCTAAGCAGAGTTGAACTAGATATGGCCGTGTGTGTAGGAATCACAGTTCTTTTGTTCTGAGAATCCTCACTGTTCGGGCACCATAGGAAACACAGTAGAGTAGAAGAGTGCTCTTTTCTCAAAAGCAGAGTGTGTTTCTTGTAAGGCGAGCTAGCGTTTGTTTCCCAGTCCTAAATGGAGTTGAATCACATGCAGTTTCTTGTCCTACGAGCAAGAGTTGTTTTCTGGTAAGAAGAGTCACTATTGCGCTCCCATTGTGGTACTAGGGCAAATAGCACTGGCGTCTGTTCCCAGCATGTACAGTGTATTGGACTGAAGAGGGTCTACTGTTCTTGTCAGTTTCCTAAGCAGAATTGAACTAGATATGGCCGTGTGTGTAGGAAGCACAGTTCTTTTGTTCTGAGCAAGCTCACTGTTCTGGCCCTATAGGAAACACAGTAGCGTAGAAGAGTGCTCTTTTCTCAAAAGCAGAGTGTGTTTCTTGTAAGGTGAGCTAGCGTTTGTTTCCCAGTCCTAAATGGAGTTGAATCACATGCAGTTTTTGGTCCTACGAGCAAGAGTTGTTTCCTGGTAAGGAAAGTCACTATTGCACTCCCATTGCCATGCACAGTGCAAATAGCACTCGTGTCTGTTCCCAGCAAGTACAGTGTATTGGACTGAAACGGAGCTACTGTTCTTGTCAGTTTCCTAAGCAGAGTTGAACTAGATATGGCCCCTGTGTGTAGGAAGCACAGTTCTTTTTTTCTGAGAATGCTCACAGTTCTGGCCCTATAGGAAACACAGTAGAGTAGAAGAGTGCTCTTTTCTCAAAAGCAGAGTGTGTTTCTTGTAAGGCGAGCTAGCGATTGTTTCCCAATCCTAAATGGAGATGAATCACATGCAGTTTCTGGTCCTACGAGCAAGAGTTATTTTCTGGTAAGAAGAGTCACTATTGCGCTCCCATTGTGATACTAGGGCAAATAGCACTGGCATCTGTTCCCAGCATGTACAGTGTATTGGACTGAAGAGGATCTACTGTTCATGTCAGTTTCCTAAGCAGAGTTGAACTAGATATGGCCCGTGTGTGTAGGAAGCACAGTTCTTTTCTTCTGAGAATGCTCACTGTTCGGGCACCATAGGAAACACAGTAGAGTAGAAGAGTGCTCTTTTCTCAAAAGCAGAGTGTGTTTCTTGTAAGGCAAGCTAGCGTTTGTTTCCCAGTCCTAAATGGAGTTGAATCAAAAGCAGTTTTTGGTCCTACGACCAAGACATGTTTTCTGGTAAGGAAAGTCACTATTGTGCTCCCATTGCCATACACAGTGCAAATAGCACTCACGTCTGTTCCCAGCAAGAACAGTGTATTGGACTGAAGAGGAGCTACTGTTCTTGTCAGTTTCCAAAGCGGAGTTGAACTAGATATGGCCCGTGTGTGTAGGAATAACAGTTCTGTTGTTCTGAGCAAGCTCACTGTTCAGACCCCATAGGAAACACAGTTGAGGAGAAGAGTGCACTTTTCTCAAAAGCAGAGTGTGTTTCTTGTAAGGCGAGCTAGCGTTTGTTTCCCAGTCCTAAATGGAGTTGAATCACATGCATTTTCTTGTCCTACGAGCAAGAGTTGTTTTCTGGTAAGAAGAGTCACTATTGCGCTCCCCTTGTCATACACAGGGCAAATAGCACTGGCGTCTGTTCCAAGCATGTACAGTGTATTGGACTGAAGAGGATCTACTGTTCTTGTCAGTTTCCTAAGCAGAGTTGAAGTAGATATGGACCATGTGTGTAGGAAGCACAGTTCTTTTGTTCTGCGAATGCTCACTGTTCTGGCCCTATAGGAAACACATTAGAGTAGAAGACTGCTCTTTTGTCAAAAGCAGAGTGTGTTTCTTGTAAGTCGAGCTAGCGTTTGTTTCCCAGTCCTAAATGGAGTTGAATCCCATGCAGTTTCTGGTCCTACCAGCAAGAGTTCTTTTCTGGTAAGAAGAGTCACTATTGTGCTCCCATTGTCATACACAAGGCAAATAGCACTGGCGTCTAATCCCAGCAAGTACAGTGTATTGGACTGAAGAGGATCTACCTTTCTTGTCAGTTTCCTAAGCAGAGTTGAATTAGATATGGCCCATGTGTGTAGGAAGCACAGTTCTTTTGTTTTGAGCAAGCTCACTGTTCGGACCCCATAGGAAACACAGTAGAGTAGAAGAGTGCTCTTTTCTCAAAAGCAGAGTGTGTTTCTTGTAAGGCAAGCTAGCATTTGTTTCCCTGTCCTAAATGGAGTTGAATCACATCCTGTTTTTGGTCTTACAAGCAAGAGTTGTTTTCTGGTAAGGAAAGTCACTATTGCACTCCCATTTCCAGACACAGTGCAAATAGCACTCACGTCTGTTCCAAGCAAGTACAGTGTATTGGACTGAAGAGGAGCTACTGTTCTTGTCAGTTTCCTAAGCAGAATTGAACTAGATATGGCCCGTGTGTGGAGGAAGCACAGTTCTGTTGTTCTGAGCAAGCTCACTGTTCGGTCCCCATAGGATATACAGTAGAGTAGTAGAGTGCTCTTTTCTCAAAAGCAGAGTGTGTTTCTTGTAAGTCGAGCTAGCGTTTGTTTCCCAGTCCTAAATCGAGTTGAATCACATGCAGTTTCTTGTCCTACGAGCAAGAGTTGTTTTCTGATAAGAAGAGTCACTATTGCGCTCCCATTTTCATACACAGGGCAAATAGCACTTGCGCCTGTTCCCAGCATGTACAGTGTACTGGACTGAAGAGGATATACTGTTCTTGTCAGTTTCCTAAGCAGAATTGAACTAGATATGGCCGTATTTGTAGAAAGCACAGTTCTTTTCTTCTGAGCAAACTCACTGTTCTGGCCCTATAGGAAACACAGTAGAGTAGAAGAGTGCTCTTTTCTCAAAAGCAGAGGGTGTTTCTTGTAAGGCGAGCTAGCGTTTGTTTCCCAGTCCTAAATGGAGTTGAATCTCATGCAGTTTTTGGTTCTACGAGCAAGAGTTGTTTTCTGGTAAGGAAAGTGTCTATTGTGCTCCCATTTCCATACACAGTGCAAATAGCACTCGCTTCTGTTCATAGCAAGTACAGTGTATTGGACTGAAGCGGAGCTACTGTTCTTGTCAGTTTCCTAAGCAGAGTTGAACTAGATATGGCCCCTGTGTGTAGAAAGCACAGTTCTTTTGTTCTGAGAATGCTCACTGTTCTGGCCCTATAGGAAACACAGTAGAGTAGAAGAGTGCTCTTTTCTCAAAAGCAGAGTGTGTTTCTTGTAAGGCGAGCTAGCGTTTGTTTCCCAATCCTAAATGGAGTTGAATCACATGCAGTTTCTGGTCCTAGGAGCAAGAGTTGTTTTCTGGTAAGAAGAGTCACTATTGCGCTCCCATTGTGATACTAGGGCAAATAGTACTGGCGTCTGATCCCAGCATGTACAGTGTATTGGACTGAAGAGGAGCTACTGTTCATGTCAGTTTCATAAGCAGAGTTGAACAAGATATGGCCGTGTGTGTAGGAAGCACAGTTCTTTTGTTCTGAGAATCCTCACTGTTCGGGCACCATAGGAAACACAGTAGAGTAGAAGAGTGCTCTTTTCTCAAAAGCAGAGTGTGTTTCTTGTAAGGCGAGCTAGCGTTTGTTTCCCAGTCCTAAATGGAGTTGAATCACATGCAGTTTCTTGTCCTACGAGCAAGAGTTGTTTTCTGGTAAGGAAAGTGTCTATTGTGCTCCCATTTCCATACACAGTGCAAATAGCACTCGCTTCTGTTCATACCAAGTACAGTGTATTGGACTGAAGCGGAGCTACTGTTCTTGTCAGTTTCCTAAGCAGAGTTGAACTAGATATGGCCCCTGTGTGTAGAAAGCACAGTTCTTTTGTTCTGAGAATGCTCACGGTTCTGGCCCTATAGGAAACACAGTAGAGTAGAAGAGTGCTCTTTTCTCAAAAGCAGAGTGTGTTTCTTGTAAGGCGAGCTAGCGTTTGTTTCCCAATTCTAAATGGAGATGAATCACATGCAGTTTCTGGTCCTAGGAGCAAGAGTTGTTTTCTGGTAAGAAGAGTCACTATTGCGCTCCCTTTGTGATACTAGGGCAAATAGCACTGGCGTCTGATCCCAGCATGTACAGTGTATTAGACTGAAGAGGAGCTACTGTTCATGTCAGTTTCCTAAACAGAGTTGAACTAGATATGGCCGTGTGTGTAGGAATCACAGTTCTTTTGTTCTGAGAATCCTCACTGTTCGGGCACCATAGGAAACACAGTAGAGTAGAAGAGTGCTCTTTTCTCAAAAGCAGAGTGTGTTTCTTGTAAGGCGAGCTAGCGTTTGTTTCCCAGTCCTAAATGGAGTTGAATCACATGCAGTTTCTTGTCCTACGAGCAAGAGTTGTTTTCTGGTAAGGAAAGTGTCTATTGTGCTCCCATTTACATACACAGTGCAAATAGCACTCGCTTCTGTTCATAGCAAGTACAGTGTATTGGACTGAAGCGGAGCTACTGTTCTTGTCAGTTTCCTAAGCAGAGTTGAACTAGATATGGTCCCTGTGTGTAGAAAGCACAGTTCTTTTGTTCTGAGAATGCTCACGGTTCTGGCCCTATAGGAAACACAGTAGAGTAGAAGAGTGCTCTTTTCTCAAAAGCAGAGTGTGTTTCTTGTAAGGCGAGGTAGCGTTTGTTTCCCAATCCTAAATGGAGATGAATCACATGCAGTTTCTGGTCCTAGGAGCAAGAGTTGTTTTCTGGTAAGAAGAGTCACTATTTCGCTCCCTTTGTGATACTAGGGCAAATAGCACTGGCGTCTGATCCCAGCATGTACAGTGTATTAGACTGAAGAGGAGCTACTGTTCATGTCAGTTTCCTAAGCAGAGTTGAACTAGATATGGCTGTGTGTGTAGGAATCACAGTTCTTTTGTTCTGAGAATCCTCACTGTTCGGGCACCATAGGAAACACAGTAGAGTAGAAGAGTGCTCTTTTCTCAAAAGCAGAGTGTGTTTCTTGTAAGTCGAGCTAGCGTTTGTTTCCCAGTCCTAAATCGAGTTGAATCACATGCAGTTTCTTGTCCTACGAGCAAGAGTTGTTTTCTGGTAAGAAGAGTTACTATTGCGCTCCCATTGTGGTACTAGGGCAAATAGCACTGGCGTCTGTTCCCAGCATGTACAGTGTATTGGACTGAAGAGGATCTACTGTTCTTGTCAGTTTCCTAAGCAGAATTGAACTAGATATGGCCGTGTGTGTAGGAAGCACAATTCTTTTGTTCTGAGCAAGCTCACTGTTCTGGCCCTATAGGAAACAAAGTAGAGTAGAAGAGTGATGTTTTCGAAAAAGCAGAGTGTGTTTCTTGTAAGGCGAGCTAGCGTTTGTTTCCCAGTCCTAAATGGAGTTGAATCACATGCAGTTTCTTGTCCTACGAGCAAGAGTAGTTTTCTGTTAAGAAGAGTCACTATTGCGCTCCCATAGTCATACACAGGGCAAATAGCACTGGCGTCTGTTCCCAGCATGTACAGTGTATTGGACTGAAGAGGATCTACTGTTCTTGTCAGTTTCCTTAGCAGAATTGAACTAGATATGGCCGTATTCGTAGGAAGCACAGTTCTTTGTTCTGAGCAAACTCACTGTTCTGGCCATATAGGAAACACAGTAGCGTAGAAGAGTGCTCTTTTCTCAAAAGCAGAGTGTGTTTCTTGTAAGGTGAGCTGGCGTTTTTTTCCCAGTCCTAAATGGAGTTGAATCACATGCAGTTTTTGGTCCTACGAGCAAGAGTTGTTTTCTGGTAAGGAAAGTCACTATTGCACTCCCATTGCCATACACAGTGCAAATAGCACTCGTGTCTGTTCCCAGCAAGTACAGTGTATTGGACTGAAACGGAGCTACTGTTCTTGTCAGTTTCCTAAGCAGAGTTGAACTAGATATGGCCCCTGTGTGTAGGAAGCACAGTTCTTTTTTTCTGAGAATGCTCACAGTTCTGGCCCTATAGGAAACACAGTAGAGTAGAAGAGTGCTCTTTTCTCAAAAGCAGAGTGTGTTTCTTGTAAGGCGAGCTAGCGATTGTTTCCCAATCCTAAATGGAGATGAATCACATGCATTTTCTGGTGCTACGAGCAAGAGTTATTTTCTCTTAAGAAGAGTCACTATTGTGCTCCCATTGTGATACTAGGGCAAATAGCACTGGCGTCTGTTCCCAGCATGTACAGTGTATTGGACTGAAGAGGATCTACTGTTCTTGTCAGTTTCCTAAGCAGAGTTGAAGTAGATATGGACCATGTGTGTAGGAAGCACAGTTCTTTTGTTCTGCGAATGCTCACTGTTCTGGCCCTATAGGAAACACATTAGAGTAGAAGACTGCTCTTTTCTCAAAAGCAGAGTGTGTTTCTTGTAAGTCGAGCTAGCGTTTGTTTCCCAGTCCTAAATGGAGTTGAATCCCATACAGTTTCTGGTCTACCAGCAAGAGTTCTTTTCTGGTAAGAAGAGTCACTATGGTGCTCCCATTGTCATACACAAGGCAAATAGCACTGGCGTCTAATCCCAGCAAGTACAGTGTATTGGACTGAAGAGGATCTACCTTTCTTGTCAGTTTCCTAAGCAGAGTTGAATTAGATATGGCCCATGTGTGTAGGAAGCACAGTTCTTTTGTTCTGAGCAAGCTCACTGTTCGGACCCCATAGGAAACACAGTAGAGTAGAAGAGTGCTCTTTTCTCAAAATCAGAGTGTGTTTCTTGTAAGGCAAGCTAGCATTTGTTTCCCTGTCCTAAATGGAGTTGAATCACATCCTGTTTTTGGTCTTACAAGCAAGAGTTGTTTTCTGGTAAGGAAAGTCACTATTGCACTCCCATTTCCAGACACAGTGCAAATAGCACTCACGTCTGTTCCAAGCAAGTACAGTGTATTGGACTGAAGAGGAGCTACTGTTCTTGTCAGTTTCCTAAGCAGAATTGAACTAGATATAGCCCGTGTGTGGAGGAAGCACAGTTCTGTTGTTCTGAGCAAGCTCACTGTTCGGTCCCCATAGGATATACAGTAGAGTAGTAGAGTGCTCTTTTCTCAAAAGCAGAGTGTGTTTCTTGTAAGTCGAGCTAGCGTTTGTTTCCCAGTCCTAAATCGAGTTGAATCACATGCAGTTTCTTGTCCTACGAGCAAGAGTTGTTTTCTGGTAAGGAAAGTGTCTATTGTGCTCCCATTTCCATACACAGTGCAAATAGCACTCGCTTCTGTTCATAGCAAGTACAGTGTATTGGACTGAAGCAGAGCTACTGTTCTTGTCAGTTTCCTAAGCAGAGTTGAACTAGATATGGCCCCTGTGTGTAGAAAGCACAGTTCTTTTGTTCTGAGAATGCTCACTGTTCTGGCCCTGTAGGAAACACAGTAGAGTAGAAGAGTGCTCTTTTCTCAAAAGCAGAGTGTGTTTCTTGTAAGGCGAGCTAGCGTTTGTTTCCCAATCCTAAATGGAGATGAATCGCATGCAGTTTCTGGTCCTAGGAGCAAGAGTTGTTTTCTGGTAAGAAGAGTCACTATTGCGCTCCCATTGTGATACTAGGGCAAATAGCACTGGCGTCTGATCCCAGCATGTACAGTGTATTGGACTGAAGAGGAGCTACTGTTCATGTCAGTTTCCTAAGCAGAGTTGAACTAGATATGGCCGTGTGTGTAGGAAGCACAGTTCTTTGGTTCTGAGAATCCTCACTGTTCGGGCACCATAGGAAACACAGTAGAGTAGAAGAGTGCTCTTTTCTCAAATCAGAGTGTGTTTCTTGTAAGGCGAGCTAGCGTTTGTTTCCCAGTCCTAAATGGAGTTGAATCACATGCAGTTTCTTGTCCTACGAGCAAGAGTAGTTTTCTGTTAAGAAGAGTTCCTATTGCGCTCCCATTATCATACACAGTGCAAATAGCACTGTCCTCGCTTCCCAGCATGTACAGTGTATTGGACTGAAGAGGATCTACTGTTCTTGTCAGTTTCCTAAGCAGAATTGAACTAGATAAGGCCGTATTTGTAGGAAGCACAGTTCTTTTGTTCTGAGCAAACTCACTGTTCTGGCCCTATAGGAAACAAAGTAGAGTAGAAGAGTCCTCTTTCTCAAAAGCAGAGTGTGTTTCTTGTAAGGCGAGCTAGCGTTTGTTTCCCAGTCCTAAATGGAGTTGAATCACATGCAGTTTCTTGTCCTATGAGCAAGAGTTGTTTTCTGGTAAGATGAGTCACTATTGTGCTCCCCTTGTCATACACAGGGCAAATAGCATTGGCGTCTGTTCCCAGCATGTACAGTGTATTGGACTGAAGAGGATCTACTGTTCTTGTCAGTTTCCTAAGCAGAATTGAACTAGATATGGCCGTATTTGTAGGAAGCACAGTTCTTTTGTTCTGAGCAAACTCACTGTTCTGGCCCTATAGGAAACACAGTAAAGTAGAAGAGTGCTCTTTTCTCAAAAGCAGAGTGTGTTTCTTGTAAGGCGAGCTAGCGTTTGTTTCCCAGTCCTAAATGGAGTTGAATGACATGCAGTTTTTGGTCCTACGAGCAAGACTTGTTTTCTGGTAAGGAAAGTCACTATTGTGCTCCCATTGCCATACACAGTGCAAATCGCACTCGCGTCTCTTCCCAGCAAGTACAGTGTATTGGACTGAAGCAGAGCTACTGTTCTTGTCAGTTTCCTACGCAGAGTAGAACTAGACATGGCCCATGTGTATAGGAAGCACAGTTCTTTTATTCTGAGCAAGCTCACTGTTCGGATTCCATAGGATACACAGTAGAGAAGAAGAGTGCTCTTTTCTCCAAAGCAGAGTGTGTTTCTTGTAAGACGAGCTAGCATTTGTTTCCCAGTCCTAAATGGAGTTGAATCACATGCAGTTTCTTGTCCTACGAGCAAGAGTTGTTTTCTGGTAAGAAGAGTCACTATTGCGCTCCCATTGTCTTACACAGGGCAAATAGCACTGGCGTCTGTTCCCAGCATGTACAGTGTATTGGACTGAAGCGGAGCTACTGTTCTTGTCAGTTTCCTAAGCAGAGATGAACTAGATAAGGCCCGTGTGTGTAGGAAGCACAGTACTTTTGTTCTGAGCAAGCTCACTGTTCAGACCCCCTAGAAAACACAGTAGAGTAGAAGAGTGCTCTTTTCTCAAAAGCAGAGTGTGTTTTTTGTAAGGCGAGATAGCGTTTGTTTCCCAGTGCTAAATGGAGTTGAATCACATGCAGTTTCTTGTCCTACGACCAAGAGTTGTTTTCTGGTAAGGAAAGTCAGTATTGCGCTCCCATTTACATACACAGTACAAATAGCACTCGCCTCTGTTCCCAGCAAGTACAGTGTATTGGACTGAAGCGTAGCTACTGTTCTTGTCAGTTTCCTAAGCAGAGTTGAACTAGATATGGCCCCTGTGTGTAGGAAGCACAGTTCTTT